>NC_091990.1:168866277-169136749 GCF_044704955.1 Pristiophorus japonicus | reverse complement strand
ACAATTCATAAACATAAGTCATTCCCAATTTTTTTCCACAATCAAAAATTGCAATGCAAGGCAATAAATCAAACACACATACATTTGTAATTCTATACTCAAACCTATTCCTCTGAAGATCAGCATATTTTATACAGAATATATGTAAATCAGACCATGATGCCGAGACAAAAAGTTCTATCGCCTTAGAATGGTTACAGCGTCGAGCCGATGCCGGCTCTCTGCAAGGGCACCTCAGCTGGTCCCAACCCCTTGCTCTTTTCCCATAGCTCTACAAATGTTTTTCTTTCAGGTACTTGTCCAACTCCCTTTTGAAAGCAATGATTGAGTCTGCCTGCACCACCCTCTCAGGCAGTGCATTCCAGATCCTGACAACCCACTGCATAAAAAAGTTTTTTTTTAAAGTCGCCATTGATTATTTTGCCAATCACCTTAAATCTATGTCCTCTGGTTCTCGACCTTTCGGCCAATGAGAACAGTTTCTCGCTATCTACTCTAACTAGACCCCTCATGATTTTGAACACCTCTATCAAATCTCCTCTCAACCTTCCCTCTGCTCCAAGGAGAACAACCCCAGCTGCTCCAGTCTATTCACATAACTGAAGTCCCTCATCCCTGGAATGATTCTCGCAAATCTTTTCTGCACCCTCTCCAAGGCCTTCACATCCTTCTTAAAGTGCGGTACCCAGAATTGGACAGTACTCCAGTTGGGGCCTAACCTGTGTTTTATACAGGTTCATCATAATATCCACGCTTTTGTACTCTTATACCTCTATTCATGAAGCCCAGATCCAGTAAGTATTTTTAAACTGCTTTTTCAACCTGCCCTGCCACCTTCAACGATTTGTGCACATATACCCCTAGGTGTTTCTCTCTGTTCATGCACCTTCCTTTATGATTGCACCCTTTAGTTTATTTCCTCTCCTCATTCTTTCAACCAGAATCTATCACTTCACACTTTTCTGCATTAAATTTCATCTGACATGTGTCCTCCCATTCCATTAGCTTGCCTATGTCCTCTTGAAGTCTATCACTATCCTCCTCACTGTTCACTATACTTCCAAATTTTGTGTCATCTGCAAAATTTGAAATTATGCCCTGTACACCCACATCCAATCATTAATATGCATCAAGAAAAGCAGTGATCCTAGTGTAATATAAACAGTGTTGAGAGGTGTGATAACCCTTCTACAAAAAGCTTTATTTCCTCAAAACCCAAGACTGTTGACCCAAAATTATAAATATATATAAAGCATATTATGACCTGCCACATGTTGTCTCAGTTGGGAATTGCACTATCCAGCAGGTGACTGAACCAAAGTCCCAGATATAGGCCCCAAGTTTCCACATGATTTGCTCCTGATTTTTAGGAGCAACTGGTGTAGAACGGAGTATCTTAGAAATCGGAATTCTCGTCATTTAATTTGCTCCAGTTCTAGTCAGTTAGAACAGTTTCACTTTGGAACAGAATTTTTTTCCAAAAGGGGGCGTGTCCGGCCACTTACACCTGTTTTCAAAGTTTCGTCAGTGAAACCTTACTCCAAACTAACTTAGAATGGAGTAAGTGAAGATTTTTATACGCTCGAAAAAACCTTGTCTACACTTTAGAAAATCAGGCGTAGGTTACAAATCAGGCGTAGGGAATGGTGGGGGGAGGGGGGGTGTTTAAAGGGAAGTTTACAAACATTAAACACTTCAGTTTTACAAATAAAGAGCCATCATCAATAATAAATGATAAATACATCAATAAATCAACCAATAAATCAATCAAAAAAAATTAATAAACCATTTTCTACTTACCGACTGCAGCACCGGGAGCCGTCCAACAGCGTGCTGGGATGCCCCCCTCAGTGTCTCTATCTCTGTCTGTCTGTGTGTCTCTCATTCTCTGTCTGTCAGTGTCTGTGTTTCTGACAGCGAGGGGAGGGGGAGGATGGGGGAGAAGGGGGAGGGAGGGATGGGGGAGAAGGGGGAGGGAGGGATGGGGGAGAAGGGGGAGGGAGGGATGGGGGAGAAGGGGGAGGGAGGGATGGGGGAGGAGGGGGAGGGAGGGATGGGGGAGAAGGGGGAGGGAGGGATGGGGAGAAGGGGGAGGGAGGGATGGGGGAGAAGGGGGAGGGAGGGATGGGGGAGAAGGGGGAGGGAGGGATGGGGGAGAAGGGGGAGGGAGGGATGGGGGAGAAGGGGGGGAGGGAGGGATGGGGGAGAAGGGGGAGGGAGGGATGGGGGAGAAGGGGGAGGGAGGGATGGGGGAGAAGGGGGAGGGAGGGATGGGGGAGAAGGGGGAGGGAGGGATGTTGGAGAAGGGGGAGGGAGGGATGGGGGAGAAGGGGGAGGGAGGGATGGGGGAGAAGGGGGAGGGAGGGATGGGGGAGAAGGGGGAGGGAAGGATGGGGGAGAAGGGGGAGGGAGGGATGGGGGAGGGATGGGGGAGAAGGGGGAGGGAGGGATGGGGGAGGGATGGGGGAGAAGGGGGAGGGATGGGGGAGAAGGGGGAGGGATGGGGGAGAAGGGGGAGGGATGGGGGAGAAGGGGGAGGGATGGGGGAGAAGGGGGAGGGATGGGGGAGAAGGGGGAGGGATGGGGGAGAAGGGGGAGGGATGGGGGAGAAGGGGGAGGGATGGGGGAGAAGGGGGAGGGATGGGGGAGAAGGGGGAGGGATGGGGGAGAAGGGGGAGGGATGGGGGAGAAGGGGGAGGGATGGGGGAGAAGGGGGAGGGATGGGGGAGAAGGGGGAGGGATGGGGGAGAAGGGGGAGGGATGGGGGAGAAGGGGGAGGGATGGGGGAGAAGGGGGAGGGATGGGGGAGAAGGGGGAGGGATGGGGGAGAAGGGGGAGGGATGGGGGAGAAGGGGGAGGGATGGGGGATCTGGGGGGAATAAAGGGGATCTGGGGGGAATAAAGGGGATCTGGGGGGAATAAAGGGGATCTGGGGGGAATAAAGGGGATCTGGGGGGAATAAAGGGGATCTGGGGGGAATAAAGGGGATCTGGGGGGAATAAAGGGGATCTGGGGGGAATAAAGGGGATCTGGGGGGAATAAAGGGGATCTGGGGGGAATAAAGGGGATCTGGGGGGAATAAAGGGGATCTGGGGGGAATAAAGGGGATCTGGGGGGAATAAAGGGGATCTGGGGGGAATAAAGGGGATCTGGGGGGAATAAAGGGGATCTGGGGGGAATAAAGGGGATCTGGGGGGAATAAAGGGGATCTGGGGGGAATAAAGGGGATCTGGGGGGAATAAAGGGGATCTGGGGGGAATAAAGGGGATCTGGGGGGAATAAAGGGGATCTGGGGGGAATAAAGGGGATCTGGGGGGAATAAAGGGGATCTGGGGGGAATAAAGGGGATCTGGGGGGAATAAAGGGGATCTGGGGGGAATAAAGGGGATCTGGGGGGAATAAAGGGGATCTGGGGGGAATAAAGGGGATCTGGGGGGAATAAAGGGGATCTGGGGGGAATAAAGGGGATCTGGGGGGAATAAAGGGGATCTGGGGGGAATAAAGGGGATCTGGGGGGAATAAAGGGGATCTGGGGGGAATAAAGGGGATCTGGGGGGAATAAAGGGGATCTGGGGGGAATAAAGGGGATCTGGGGGGAATAAAGGGGATCTGGGGGGAATAAAGGGGATCTGGGGGGAATAAAGGGGATCTGGGGGGAATAAAGGGGATCTGGGGGGAATAAAGGGGATCTGGGGGGAATAAAGGGGATCTGGGGGGAATAAAGGGGATCTGGGGGGAATAAAGGGGATCTGGGGGGAATAAAGGGGATCTGGGGGGAATAAAGGGGATCTGGGGGGAATAAAGGGGATCTGGGGGGAATAAAGGGGATCTGGGGGGAATAAAGGGGATCTGGGGGGAATAAAGGGGATCTGGGGGGAATAAAGGGGATCTGGGGGGAATAAAGGGGATCTGGGGGGAATAAAGGGGATCTGGGGGGAATAAAGGGGATCTGGGGGGAATAAAGGGGATCTGGGGGGAATAAAGGGGATCTGGGGGGAATAAAGGGGATCTGGGGGGAATAAAGGGGATCTGGGGGGAATAAAGGGGATCTGGGGGGAATAAAGGGGATCTGGGGGGAATAAAGGGGATCTGGGGGGAATAAAGGGGATCTGGGGGGAATAAAGGGGATCTGGGGGGAATAAAGGGGATCTGGGGGGAATAAAGGGGATCTGGGGGGAATAAAGGGGATCTGGGGGGAATAAAGGGGATCTGGGGGGAATAAAGGGGATCTGGGGGGAATAAAGGGGATCTGGGGGGAATAAAGGGGATCTGGGGGGAATAAAGGGGATCTGGGGGGAATAAAGGGGATCTGGGGGGAATAAAGGGGATCTGGGGGGAATAAAGGGGATATGGGGGGGATAAAGGGGATATGGGGGGGATAAAGGGGATATGGGGGGGATAAAGGGGATATGGGGGGGGATAAAGGGGATATGGGGGGGATAAAGGGGATATGGGGGGGATAAAGGGGATATGGGGGGGATAAAGGGGATATGGGGGGGATAAAGGGGATATAGGGGATATAGGGGAGATTGGGGGGGGAGGAGATTGGGGGGGGAGGAGATTGGGGGGGGGAGGAGATTGGGGGGGGGAGGAGATTGGGGGGGGAGGAGATTGGGGGGGGAGGAGATTGGGGGGGGGAGGAGATTGGGGGGGGGAGGAGATTGGGGGGGGAGGAGATTGGGGGGGGAGGAGATTGGGGGGGGAGGAGATTGGGGAGGGAGGAGATTGGGGCGGGAGGAGATTGGGGCGGGAGGAGATTGGGGGGGGAGGAGATTGGGGGGGGGAGGAGATTGGGGGGGGGAGGAGATTGGGGGGGGGAGGAGATTGGGGGGGGGGGAGGAGATTGGGGGGGGGGAGGAGATTGGGGGGGGGGAGGAGATTGGGGGGGGGGAGGAGATTGGGGGGGGGGAGGAGATTGGGGGGGGGGAGGAGATTGGGGGGGGGGAGGAGATTGGGGGGGGGGAGGAGATTGGGGGGGGGGAGGAGATTGGGGGGGGGGAGGAGATTGGGGGGGGGAGGAGATTGGGGGGGGAGGAGATTGGGGGGGGAGGAGATTGGGGGGGAGGAGATTGGGGGGGAGGAGATTGGGGGGGAGGAGATTGGGGGGGAGGAGATTGGGGGGGAGGAGATTGGGGGGGAGGAGATTGGGGGGGGGAGGGAAGGAGATTGGGGGGGGAAGGGAAGGAGATTGGGGGGGGAAGGGAAGGAGATTGGGGGGGGAAGGGAAGGAGATTGGGGGGGGGGAAGGGAAGGAGATTGGGGGGGGAAGGGAAGGAGATTGGGGGGGGGAAGGGAAGGAGATTGGGGGGGGAAGGGAAGGAGATTGGGGGGAAGGGAAGGAGATTGGGGGGGAAGGGAAGGAGATTGGGGGGGAAGGGAAGGAGATTGGGGGGGGGAAGGGAAGGAGATTGGGGGGGGAAGGGAAGGAGATTGGGGGGGAAGGGAAGGAAAGGAGATTGGGGGCGTGGGGGGAGAGAAGGAGAAGGGAGAGGGAGGCTGAACGGGCCGGGCCCAACACTTCAGACAGAGCCCGTCCCCAGCACCAGATTTACAGGTAGGTGGCATTGGGTCGGGTCGGGGGGGGGGGGGTGGTGGGAGGTCGGTCGGTTCGGGTCGGAGGGAGGTCAGTTCAGGGGGGAGCGGGTGTCGGGTCCGGTCCAGGGGCGGGGGGGCGAGTGTAGTGTCGGTTCCGGGGGCAGGGGGGAGCGGGTGTCTGGTCCGGGGGCGGGGGGAACCGGGTGTCGGGTCCAGTCCGGGGGCGGCGGGGGGGGGAAGCGGGTGTTGGGTCCGGTCCGGGGGCAAGGGGGAGCGGGTGTCGGGTCCGGTCCGGGGACGGGGGGGGGAGCGCGGGTGTCGGGTCCAGTCCGGAGGCGGGAAGCGGGAACTGGCCGTGGGAGGAGCCTTATTCACGCAGCCCCAGTGAGGCCATTCGGCCAGGGCTAGGGGCTGCGTGCTGCGGGCCCCTCCCACACAGTTTCGGGCACGTGCAGCTACTGCACTTGCGTGCCCACTGTAGCGCGCATGTGCAGAGGTCCCGGCACTGTTTTCGGCGCAGGGACCTGGCTCCGCCCCCTCCTGCTGCGCTGCGCCGAGGGCCAGAGGACCTGCAGGGAGGTGGAGAATCTGGAGTTTTTTTTTTAGGCGCACTTTGTGGCGCGAAAAACGGGCGTCCAGGTCGGGACTGCGCCGTTCTAGGCGCAGCTTGAAACTTGGGCCCATAATTCCTGGTCGTTGCTGAGTTAGCTGCTCCAAGCTGGGGTAGAAGCAAAGATGCTACAATTCCCTCAACATCCATAGCTGGATTGAAATCACCCAGGATTCCAATTGTAATTATGATTCAGTGGGCCTTGTTGAAAAGCAGCGTTTCCATGCTTAAAAATTGGGTGAGGATAGAATAAACTATGATGTCCCCATTGTAGTATAGCCTACTGACACTCATGAATAACGGCCACTTTAGTGAGGTACCTAATGGATACAAGCACCGGCAGAACTGGAGGGCAGCAACAGCCAACATCTTCAGGTGAGGAGGGGTGAAATTAAAATGGATTAGTGGTTACTTGAAAATGCTTTTAATACTCCACAGTGGAAACACGTGCATCGGGTGACCAAATACAACACAAAATCAATAAGGTCAGACAAATTAGAGGCAAATACCTGAAAGGGTGGATCAGCGAACACAAAAATCACTTCAGTTCAACAATTAATTTATTGTACAAGGCACTTTGAACATTTTATTGATTGGCACTGTACATTATCGTACAATAACATGCACTTACATAATCAACAGCTAAATACTACCGAATCTTTAGAGGACTATAGAAAGTTAAGAGGCACAATTCAAAAGGATATTAGGAATGCTAACATAGAAAACATAGAAAATAGGTGCAGGAGCAGGCCATTCGGCCCTTCGAGCCTGCACTGCCATTCAATATGATCATGGCTGATCATGCAACTTCCGTACCCCACTCCCACCTTCTCTCCATAGCCCCTGATCCCCTTAGCCGTAAGGGCCACATCTAATTCCCTCTTGAATATATCCAACGAACTGGACTCAACAACTTTGTGGTAGAGAATTCCACAGGTTCACCACTCTGGGTGAAAAAGTTTCTCCTCATCTCGATCCTATACGGCTTACCCCTTATCCTTCGACTGTGACCCCTGGTTCTGGACTTCCCCAACATTGGGAACATTCTTCCTGCATCTAACCTGTCCAATCCCGTCAGAACTTTATATGTTTCTATGAGATCCCCTCTCATTCTCCTAAATTCTAGTGAGTAGAAGCCAAGCCGATCCAGTCTTTCTTCACAGGTCAGTCCTGCCATTCCAGGAATTAGTCTGGTGAACCTTCGTTGCACTCCCTCAATAGCAAGCATGTCCTTCCTCAGATTAGGAGACCAAAACTGCACACAATATTCAAGGGTTGTTCTCACCAAGGCCCTGTACAACTGCAGTAAGACCTCCCTGCTCCTATACTCAAATCCTCTCGCTATGAAGGCCAACATGCCATTTGTTTTCTTTACTGCCTGCTGTACCTGCATGCCTAGCTTCAGTGACTGATGTACCATGACACCCAGGTCTGATTGCACCTCTTTTACTAATCTGTCATCATTCAGATAATAATCTGCCTTCCTGTTTTTGCCATCAAAGTGGATAACCTCACATTTATCCACAATTTACTGCATCTGCCATGCACTTGCCCATTTACCTAACCTGTCCAAGTCACCCTGCAGCCTCTTAGCATCCTCCTCACAGCTCACACTGCCACCCAGCTTAGTATCATCTGCAAACTTGGAGATGTAACATTCAATTCCTTCGTCTAAATCATTAAGGTACGGGCAACTCTCGATTATCCGGGTCCCTCGGGGATTGGGCTATGCCAGGTAAACTATTTCTCCGTTAGAGCAAGTTGACATTACAGTTAATGCTTACATTACTGCAGGTATGCTCTAATCAATAGCTGTAGCGTATCTTCTAATCCTTGAATTCTAGTCCTCTAGATCTAAAGACCATTAGGCATGTTGATTACTTCCTGTAACTGTTCGTGGCATTTTAATGAATTATGAGAAGCAGTGGAACTGCGAGGGAGCAGCAGCGGGAGCTGAGGCAGGGTGGAACGCTTAAAAGCAGCGCGGCAAGTGCAGGCTCGACAGAGGCAGTGGACCTGTGTGCGAGCAGCAGCGGGAGGTGGGGCAAGGCAGAGCACTTAAAAGCAAGGCTCGAAAGGATCAGAGTTTCAAAGTGACATCACACACACGGAATTTTAAATGCCGTTACAACGGTTTCCCGTTGCATCCGTGTGCAGATAATCGAGAGTTGCCTGTATATTGTAAATAGCTGGGGTCCCAGCACTGAACCTTGCGGCACCCCACTGGTCACTGCCTGCCATTCAGAAAAGGACCAGTTTATTCCCACTCTTTGTTTCCTGTCTGCCAACCAGTTCTCTATCCACATCAATACATTAACCCCAATACCTTGTGCCTTAATTTTGCCCACTAATCTCGTGTGTGGGACCTTGTCAAAAGCCTTTTGAAAGTCCAAATACACCACATCTACTGGTTCTCCCTTATCCACTTCACTAATTACATCCTCAAAAAATTCAAGAAGATTTATCAAGCATGATTTCCCTTTCATAAATCCATGCTGACTTGGACCGATCCTGACACTGCCTTCCAAATCCGCTGCTATTACATCTTTAATAATTGATTCCAGCATTCTCCCCACCACCGGTGTCAGGCTAACAGGTCTATAATTCCCGGTTTTCTTTCTCCCTCCTTTTTAAAAAAAAAAGTGGGGTTACATTAGCTACCCTCCAATCCATCAGAACTGATCCGGAGTCCATGGAATTTTGGAAAATGATCACCAATGCATCTACTATTTCTAGGGCCACTTCCTGAAGTACTCTGGGATGCAGACTATCAGGCCCTGGGGATTTATCGGCCTTCAGTGCCTTCAATTTCCCTAACACCATTTCCTGACTAACAAGGAGTTCCCTCAGTTCCTCCTTCTTGCTCGACACTCGGCCCCCTAGTATTTTCAGGAGGTTATTCGTGTCTTCCTTAATGAAGACAGAATCAAAGTATTTATTCAATTAGTCTGCCATTTCCTTGTTCCCCATTATGAATTCATCTGATTCTGACTGCAAGGGACCTACATTAGTCTTCACTAATCTTTTTCTCTTCACATATCTATAGAAGCTTTTGCAGTCAGTTTTTATATTCCCTGCAAGCTTACTCTCATACTCTATTTTCCCCCTCCTAATTAAACCCTTTGTCCTCCTCTGCTGAATTCTAAATTTCTCCCAGTCCTCAGGTTTGCTGCTTTTTCTGGCCAATTTATATGCCTCTTCCTTGGATTTAACACTATCTCTAATTTCCCTCGTTAGCCATGGTTGAGCCACCTTTCCCGTTTTATTTTTACGCCGGACAGTCAATCCTTTAACTATCATTCGCCAGTGATGAGAGAGCATGAGAAATTCTTGGTCAGTAAAATTAAGGAAAACCCCAAGATGTTCTATAAATATATTAAGAGTAAGAGGGTTATTAAAGAAAGGGTAGGGCCTATTAGAGACCATGAGGGTAATCTTTGTGTGGAGGCAGAAGATGTTGGGGGGGTTCTTAACGAATACTTCGCATCTGTTTTCACAAAGGAAAGGGGCAATGCAGATACTCCTATAGAGGAGGTGTGTGATATTCTGGATGAAATAAATAGAGAAAGGGAAAGTATTAACGGGTTTAGCAGCTTTGAAAGTAGAGAAGTCCTCAGGCCCGAATGAAATGCATCCCAGGCTGTTGAATGAAGTAAAAGAGGAAATAGCAGAGGCCTTGACCATCATTTTCCAGTCCTCTCTGGATCTGGGCATGGTGCCAGAGGATTTGAGGACTGCTAATGTAGTGCCCTTGTTTATGAAGGGAGAAAGGGATAGACCGAGTAATTGTAGGCCTGTCAGCCTAACCTCAGTAGTGGGAAAATTATTGGAAAAAATCCTGGAAGACAGGATAAATCTGCATTTGGAAAGGCAAGGATTAACTAAGGACAGTCAGCACAGATTTGTTAAAGGAAGATCGTGTCTGACTAACCTGATTGAATTTTTTGAGGTGGTAACCAAGAGGGTCGATGAGGGTAGTGCATACGATGTAGTATATATGGAATTTAGCAAAGCTTTTGATCAGGTCCCACATGGTAGACTGGTCATGAAGGTTAAAGCCCATGGGATACAGGGCAAAGTGTCCAGTTGGATCCAAAATTGGCTTAGAGAAAGGAAGCAAAGAGTAATGATTGATGGAAGTTGTGACTGGAAGGATGTTTCCAATGGGGTTCCGCAGAGCTCAGTACTGGGTCCCTTGCTTTTAGTGGTATACATCAACGATTTAGATTTGAATATAGGGAATGTGATTAAGAAGTTTGTAGATGACACTAAAATTGGCTGTGTGGATGATAATGAAGAGGAAAGTCATGAGCTGCAGGAAGATATCAATCTACTGGTCAGGTGGGCAGAGTAGTGGCAAATGGAATTTAATTCAGAGAAGTGTGAGGTGATACACTTTGGGAGGGCTAATAAGGAAAGGGTATACACATTAAGCGGTAGGCCATTTAATAGTGTAGATGAAAAAAGGTACCTTGGAGTGATTGTCCACAGATTCCCGAAAGTAGGTCAGGTAGATAAGGTGGTTAAGAAGGTATACGGAATGCTTGCCTTTATTGGCTGAGGCATAGAATATAAGAGCAGGTTGGTTATGTTTAAATTGTATAATACTTTGGTTAGGCCACAGCTGGAGTATTGTGTGCAGTTCTGGTCGCCGTATTATAGGAAGGACGTGATTGCACTAGAGAGGGTGCAGAGGAGATTTACTAGGATGCTGCTTGGAATGGAGAATCTTAGTTATGAGAACAGATTGGATAGGCTGGGGTTGTTCTCATTGGAAGAGGAGACCTCATTGAGGTGTACAAAATTTTGAGGGGCCTGGACATAATGGATAGTAAGGGTCTATTTCCATTGGTGGAGGGGTCTATTACAAGGGGGCATAGTTTTAAGATGGTTGGTGGAAGGTTTAGAGGGGATTTGAGGGGGGACTTCTTTACACAGAGGGTTGTGTGGATCTGGAACTGGCTGCCTGGAAGAGTGGTGGATGAAGAAACCCTCACCACTTTAAGTGCCCATCCAACCATCTCTTAAAAATGCAGTAACCTGAAGGGTTACGGACCTAGAGCTGGTAATTGGGATTAGACTGGATGACCTTTTGTTGGACGGCACAGATATAATGGTAAGTACTGCAGGGAATAGAATATGGCCAGGGTGATCACCTGAACTAGTTTCGATCGCCTGGATGGGTCGGAGAGGAATTTTCTCTGATTTTTTCTCCCTAAATTGGCCTGGGTTTTTAAATCTGGTTTTTGCCTCTCCCAGGAGATCACATGGCTCCAGTTGGGGTGAAGTGTAGACTGTTTCAGTATAAGGGGTGTCTCAGTTGTGGTGAGGCGGACTGGTTGGACTGGGTGCTCTGCCTTTCCGTCATTGTTCATAGATTTACATGCAACCTTTAGGGCTGCTGACCATGGGCCGCGTGGCTCTGTCGGCAGGCACGGACACGATGGGCCGAAATGGCCTCCTTCTGTGCTATTAATTTCTATAATGTCTTTGAACAGCCAATGCAATTCATAGATAAATGCAAGGAAAAAGGACACTGAGCCAGAAAGGGAGAAATTAGGAGTGACCATTAGGCTTGATAGAAGTGATAGATTTCGAGATGGTTTTTAAAGGGGAAGATGGAGGTGAGATACAGCGAGGTAAAACCCAGGCAACATGGACCATAAGAACATAAGTAGAAGCTGGAGTAGGCCATTCGGCCCCTCCAGCCTGCTCCACCATTCAATATCTTCTACCTCAATTCCACTTTCCTGCACCATCCCCATATCCCTGGATTCCCTTAATACCCAAAAATCTATTCATCTGTGTCTTGAATATACTCAACAACTGAGCATTCACAGCTTTTTGGGGTAGGGAATCCCAAAGATTCACCACCCTCTGAAATTTCTCATCAGTCCTAAATGTTTGACCCCTTATTCTGAAACTGTGACCACTGGTTCTGGACTCCTCAACCACAGATAACATCCTCCCTGCATTTACCCTGTCAAGCCCTGTAACAATTGTGTATGTTTCAATGGTCACCTCTCATTCTTCTAAACTCTAGAAAATATAGGCCTGGTCTGCTCAATCTCTCCTCATAGGACACTCCCCCCATTCCAGAAATCAATCTGGTGAACCTTAGTTGCACTCCTTCTATGGAAAGTATATCCTTCCTTAGGTAAGGAGACCAAAACTGTACACAATACTCCAGGTATCGTCTCAGCAGGGGTCTATATAATAGCATTAGGACATCTTTACTCTTATACGCAAATCCTCTTGTAATAAAGGCCAACATACCATTTGTTTTTCTAATTGCTTCTTGTACCTGCATGTTTACTTTGTGATTCGTGTACAAGGACACCCAGGTCCCTCTGAACACCAACATTTCCCAATCTGTCACCATTTAAAAAATACTCTGCTTTTCTATTTTTCCTACCAAAATGGATAACATCAAATTTCTCCACATTATGAGCCCAAGTTTCGGGCCTTGCCTACAACGGCACAGCCCCGACCTGGACGCCCGTTTTTCACGCCACAAAGTGCGCCTAAAAAAAAACTTCCAGATTCTCTGGCTCCCTGCTGGTCCTCTGGCCCTCGGCACGGCGCAGCACGAGCAATTGGGGGCGGAGCTAGGTCCCTGCGCTGAAAACTGTGCAGTAGCTCCAGGCGCACAAAACTGTGCGGGAGGGGCCCGAAGCACGCATCCCCTAGCCCTGGCCCAATGGCCTCACTGGGGCTGTGTGCATCAGGCTCCTCCCATGCCCAGCTCCTGCTTCCTCCTGACACCGACCCGACTCCCGCTTCCCCCACCCGGACCAGACCCGGCCCAACCTGACCTCCCCCCGCCCCCACCCCCGACACGAACTGACCCGCATTCCCTCCCTCCCCCCATTCTTCCCCCCCCCATCCCCGCCCCCGACACGAACTGACCCGCATTCCCTCCCTCCCCCCATCTCCCCCCCCCCGGACCGGACCCGACCCGCGCTCCCGACCCAACGCCACCTACCTGTAAATCTGGTGCTGGGGACAGGCCCTGCCCGAAGTCTTGGGCCCGGCCGGGCCCAGCCTGTTCAACACCCTCCTTCCTTCCTTCTCCTTCCCCCCTCCCCCCCCTTCTCCTTCCCTCCCCCTCCTCCTTCCTGCCCCCTCCTCCTCCCCCTCTCCCTCCCCCTCCCCTTCCCCCCCATGTTCTTTCCCTTCCCCTCTCCCCCTCCTTCTCCTTTCCCCTCCCCCTTCCCCTTCCCACTTCTTCTTTCCCCTTCCCCTCTACCGCCCCTTCCCCTCCTCTCTCCTTCCCTCCCCCTTCCCCTCTCCTGCCCCTTCCCCTTTCCCCCTCCTTTCCCCTTCCCCCTCCTTTCCCCCCTCCCCTTCTCCTCCCCATTGTCACCCCCCCCTTTCCCCTCTTCCCCCCCTTCCATTTCCCCTTCTCTCTCCCCCGCTTCCCCTTCTCCTCCCTCCCTTTCCCCTTCTCCTCCTCCCTCCCCCCTCCTCTTCCCCCATCTCCTCTTCCCCCCCTCCCCCTCCCCCACTCCCCTTCTTCTCCTCCTCCCCCCCTCTCCTCCTCCTCCTCCCCCTCCTCCTCCTCCTCCCCCTCCTTCTCCTCCTCCCCTCCTTCTCCCCCCCCTTCTCCTCCTCCTCCTCCTCCTCCCCCCTCCTCCTCCTCCCCCCTCCTCCTCCTCCCCCCTCCTTCTCCTCCCCCCTCCTTCTCCTCCCCCTCCTCCTCCTCCCCTCTGCCTGCCTGCCTGCCTCCCTCCCCTCCCCCTGCCTCCCCCCTCCTCCTCCCCTCGCTGTCAGAAACACAGAAACTGACAGACAGAGAGTGGGACAGAGACACACACTGGGGGGGGGGGGGCATCCCAGCACGCTGTTGGAGGGCTCCCGGTGCTGCAGTCGGTAAGTAGAAAATGTTTTATTTATTGATTTAAAAAAAAAATTATTTCTTATTAATTTTTTTTGATTGATTTATTGATGTTTTTATCATTTATTATTGATGATGGCTCTTTATTTGTAAAGCTGAAGTGTTTAATGTTTGTAAACTTCCCTTTAAACCCCCACCCCCCCATTCCCCACGCCTGATTTGTAACCTACGCTTGATTTTCTAAAGTGTAGACAAGGTTTTTTCGAGCGTACAAAAATCTTCACTTACTCCATTCTAAGTTAGTTTGGAGTAAATTTTCACTGCCGAAACTTTGAAAACAGGCGTAAGTGGCTGGATACGCCCCCTTTTGAAAAAAAAATTCTGTTCCAAAGTGAAACTGTTCTAACTGACTAGAACTGGAGCAAACTAAATGCCGAGAATTTGAATTTCTAAGATGCTCCGTTCTACACCAGTTGCTCCAAAAAATCAGGAGCAACTGAGGCCGAAACTTGGGCCCTATATTCAATTTGCCATATTCTTGCCCACTCACTTAGCCTGTCTATATCCCCTTGAAGCCTCTTCGCATCCTCCTCACAATTTACATTCCCACCTAGCTTTGTGTCATCAGCAAACTTGGATATATATTTAATTTGGTTCCCTCATCCAAATCATTTATATAGATAGTGAATAGCTGAGGCCCAAGCACTGATCCTTACGGTACCCTACTAGTTACAGGCTGCCAACCTGAAAATAACCCATTTATTCCTACTCTGTTTTCTGTCCGTTAACCAATCCTCAATCCATGCTAGTATATTACCCCCAATCCCATGAGCCCTAATTTTGTTTAATAACCTCTTGTGTGGCACCTTATCGAATGCCTTCTTTAAATCCAAATACGCCACATCCACTGTGTTATGTATTGAATATAGAGTCTGACCAGATACTGTGAGCTCAAAGTAAGGTGTGACCGTAGTCCTTTATTACAGGTCTCCAGAGTGCCTCTCCAGCCTGTGAGGCCTCCTTATGTACAGGTGCTCCCAAGGAATTGTGGGATCCCTTGGGACTCTAGGGGGATGAGCCCTCTGGTGGTTAAACAAGGTATTTACAGGTTTACATATATAACACACTGTTCCCCCTTATCTATTCTACTAGTTACAACCTCAACAGATTGGTCAAACATGATTTGCCTTTCATAAATCCATGTTGACTCTGCCCAATCCTATTATTATTTGCTGAGTGCCCTGTTACCACGTCCTTAATAATAGATTGTAGCATTTTCCCTACTAGTGAGGTCAGGCTAACTGGTCTATAATTACCCGTTTTCTCTCTCCCTCCTTTCTTAAATAGTGGGGTTAAATAGTGGGAATTCTCTACCACAGAAAGTTGTGGAGGCCAATTCACTAAATATATTCAAAAAGGAGTTAGATGTAGTCCTTACTACAAGGGGGATCAGGGAGTATGGTGAGAAAGCAGGAATGGGATACTGAAGTTGCATGTTCAGCCATGAACTCATTGAATGGCGGTGCAGGCTCAAAGGGCCAAATGGCCTACTCCTGCACCTATTTTCTATGTTTCTATGTTACATTTGCTACCTTCTAATCCACAAGAAACATTCTAGAATCTATGGAATTTTGGAAGATAACAACCAATGCATCCACTAGCTCTATAGCAATCTCTTTCAGAACCCTAGGATGTAGGCCATTAGATCCTGGGGATTTATCAGATTTCTGTCCCATTAATTTCTCTAGTACTATTTTTTTTTACTAATACCAATCCCAGTCCCTCATTCTCGCTAGACTCTTGGGTTCTCTACTATTCCCGGGAAACTTTTTACGTCGTCTTCCGTGAAGACAGACACCAAGTATTTATTTAATTTCCCTGCCATTTCCTTTTCCCCATTATAATTTCTCCTATCTGTCAGGAACCCACATTTACTTTCGCTAATCTTTTCCTTTTTACGTACCTATAGAAGCTTTTACAGTCTGTTTTTATGTCTTGTAGGTCAATGAGAACAGCACTAATAAGCATACAGGACTTGGGGTGGGACAGGATGCACGTAACAGAGTTTTGCACATTTTGAGGATGATAAACAGCTGGAGGTGATAAAACTACAGATGAGGATTTCAGCAGCAAAACAGCTCGCACGGGGAATGCTCTGGAACAAGCAAGGTTGTGAACTGACTGAGGTCATGCAATAGCCAGGGAGAAGGAAAGAAATCAGCGGCAATGGAGCAGAGTTTATGACAGGAGCCAAAAACAACAGCTTTGGTCTTAGATGTTGAGTTGGAGGAAGTTACTACTCATCGAAGATTGGATGTCATACAGTCTTAAACCACAAGGCAGTCAAGGGAGGTGGTGGAGATCGAGTTGAGTATACATGGGAGAACATAAGAAATAGGAGGAGTAGGCCATTCGGTCCTCCAGCCTGCTCCGCCATTCAATATCCTGGATGATCTTTTTCCTCAGCTCCACATTTCTGCACTATTTTCATATCCCTTGGTTCCCTTTGAATTCAAAAATCTATCGATCTCTGCCTTGATTATACGCAACAACTGAGCTAACAGAGCCCTCTGGGGAAGAGAATTCCAAAGATTCACAACCTTCTGAGTTAAGAAATTTCTCATTTCAGTCCTAAATGGCCGACCCTTTATTCTGAGACTGTGACTGCTAGTTCTAGACTTCCAGCCAGGGAAAGTGTTCTCCCAACATTTACCCTGTCAAGCCCCTTAAGAATGTTACATGTCTTAATGATATCACCTCTCATTCTTCTAAACTGTAGAGAATATAGGCCTAGTCTACTCAATCTCTCCTCATAGGACAATCCTCTCCATCCCAGGAATCAGTCATGTGAACCTTTGTTGCACTTCCTCCAAGACAAATATATCCTTCCTTAAGTAAGGAGACCAAAACTGTACACAGTACTCCAGGTGTGGTCTCACCATGCCCTATATAATTGCAGCAAGACTTCTTTACTCTTGCACTCCAATCCGTTGGCAATAATACCATGTATTTCCTAATTGTTTGCTGTACCTGCATGTTAACTTTGGTATGTGTGCGCAAGGACACCCAGGTCCCTCTGAATACCAACATTTCCTAATTTCTCACCATTCAAAAAATTTTCCACTTTTCTATTTTTCCTACCAAAGTGGATAACTTCGTATTTCTACACAATATATTCCATCTGCCATGTTCTTGTCCACTCACCTAACTTGTCTAAATCCCTTTGCAACCTCTTTGCATCGTCTTTACAACTTACCTTCACACCTAGGTTTGTGTCGTCAGCAAACTTGGAAACATTACACTTGGTCCCCTCATCCAAATCATTGATATAGATTGTAAATATCTGAAGCCCAAGCACGAATTCTTACGGTACCCCACTGGATACAGTCCGACAACCCGAAAATGACCTGGTTATTCTTACTCTGTTTTCTGTCCATAAGCCAATCCTCAATCTATGCTAATATGTTGCACCCACTCTCAAGAGCATTAATTTTGTGTAATAACCTCTTGCGTGGCACCTTATTGAATGCTTTCTGAACATCCAAATACACTACATCCACTGGCTCCCCCTTATCTACCCTGCTAGTTACAACCTTAAAACTATTAGATTTGTCAATCAATATTTCCCTTTCATAAATCTGTGTTGACTCTGCCCAATCATATGTTTTTCTAAGTGCCCTGTTACCCAGTCCCTAATAATAGATTCTAGCATTTTCCCAACGACTGAAGTCAGGTTAACTGGTCTATAGTTTTCTCTCTCTCTCCTTTCTTGAATAGCGGGGCAACATTTACTACCTTCCAATCCATGGGGATCGTTCTAGAATCTAGGGTATTCTGGAAGATCAAAATCAATGCATCCACTATCTCTGTCGTCACCTCTTTTAAAACCCTAGGATGTAGGCCATTAGGCCCCGGGGATTTGTCGACTTTTAGTCGCATTAATTTCTCCAGTACTATTTTTGTACTAATACTAATTTTGTTAAGTTCTTCATTCTCACTAGACTCTTGGTTCCCCACTATTCTCAAAGTTCTTTGTGTCTTCTTCCGTGAAGACAAAGTATTTGTTTAATGTCTCTGCCATTTACTTATTCCCCATTATAATTTCTATGAGGAACATCACCACAAGGCAGCAGGTAGGCAAGGAAAAGGAGGGGATCAATGATAGATCCCTGGAGGATGGAGGGGCAGGGGAGAAGAAACACTGGAGGTGATGGTGTGGAGGAGGGAAAAAAAATACATTGTTAGTGATGCGCTAGCTACATTCGGATAGGTAGGAATGGCTATGCAAAAATAGACACATGATGCAGGACAACAGAGGAGAGGGGTCGGAGGAAGGTGATCAATCATGTCAAAGGGCATGATGAGGACAAGGAGGAATAAAGCACCACGGTATAGCAAGTACTTTATGTATTACTTTTGGACAATTAGGCTGATCTAAAAAAATAATCAGTGCAGATCTTTATAAAAATGTCCTTATAATGACAATTAAAAGATATTCTAATTACAATTATGATATATGTGTATGCAGCAGATACACATCATACAGACTCAAGACTCGACTTCCCTGACAGGTCAGTCAAAATAAAATAATATATTTTAGAAATAAAAGAACTCGGCCTGCATTTCTAAAATGGCTGCTAGACAGAAATATGCGTTTCTTGAAAAAAAAAACGTGCACTTCACTATGACAGGAATTGAAAACATGCAGAGAGCATTCAGCATATGTGGCACTGCACTAAATTGCAGAACAATTGACTAAAAATCACAAAAGTATGAGCCACTCACCTACATCAGCACTTCAATCAGACCCAAGTACATATTATGCTGAAAAAACTTCTGTCATACGATCATTTTGAAATCAAGAAAAACATCTCTAGCCTATGCCAAAGATTCTGCATATTTTCAGTAAACATTTCAAAGCGTGCAAGGTAACCCTGGCTTTTATGAAAATATAAAATAACCCTTTCTCAATCAACCAACCAACACTTCACACAGAAAGTAATGTGTACTCCTGAAACATTTAGGAATATAAATGGGTTAAACTGTATTAAACTAATCGCCTCAGATTTTTAATTTACATAAGACGATCCACATTATTAGAGATGGAATGTTAGCAGCCACTAATAAATAGGCCATTGAATTCGTGACCTAATTGTCTGGAAGAGCAATAACAGCTTGCATTCAAAAGAAATTTAACGAGACTGCCGTATTTCTAGTTATATAAGCGTGTAATATAAATGAGGCAGCATACATCTCGAAACCTAAACCACCATCTCACAATGTGACTTGTGTCTCTACCTCCAGCTCAAGTGTACATACATATTAATTTGGACATAGGCAACATTCTTATGTAAAGGAAAACTTCAGCTTAACTTGGTGCACAACCTATATACAGCATTATTTGTTTTCCCCCAATGGAATGAGGGCTGAAATCTGGATGCGGACATATATGGACAGCCAAATCCACATCAATGCAATAATTGATTGCCATTTTGGCCTGGTCACATACAGGCTGGGGCTTTTGTGTTACGTGTACCCAATCTGATATAAAAGTACAATATGCCAGGCAGCTATGTATTCCTATTCTTTTCATTTTATTTTTTGCTTTGCATTTACTGAGAGCAGCAAGTGATGTAATTCATCTTTAATTTATCCCTTTTCTATCAAGTATATGACCAATCCAAACAGCACGATTTCCTGGGAGACAATAGGCTCAATTTTCCACAAAGCTGTTTAATGGCCGTCTTTTTGGGGCCCAAGTATGCCAAAAAAAAATCATCCACGTTTCCCCATTTGAATTCTTCATTTTGGCACTGCTTAGCCTGTCGTTTAGGTTTGGGGGTGGAGCCCAAAGTCGACACCAAAAAGATCAGGTTGCCACAGTAACCAGGGACACAATGCGGGCTGAGGCTGGAAAGGGACACATACAGCTAGCTCACAGCAACTTGCACAAGCACATTAAGCATTGCAGAAATTTACCTCCATTAAATTATTAAAGTTTCCCTCCCCCCAATGCCAGGTCCCACTTCTATCCCTGACCGAATGGCCTCCCAGTCCAGAATCCACTCCTCTCCCTGGCCGAATGGCGTCCCGGTGCTTAATTATGCCCGAAAGGCTTTCCCCCCCCACTCTCTCTTACCTCTCCTGCTGCTGTTGTCCGGGCATTTGCTGCACTGATTTACTTACCTGCGCCGATTTTCTTAACTCACTAGAAGGTTTATTTTACAGAGGCCACATAAGCCGGCCTAAGAAGAATTGGAGTAAATTGGAGCTGGCCAAACTTGCCGAAATGGCCAGAATCGGCACGGGTGGCAGGTTACACACCCTATGACTCAAAAAACAAACCTGAAAAAACCGAGACTAACTGAGTTATGTGGCGCACATTGATTGGGGAAACTTGTATTTCTTTTTTAAAACTTAGGCCAAAAAATGAGGTGCGTGCCAAAAAATGGCGCCAATCACTGGGGAAAATCAAGCCCAATGTTTTAACTGCAGTCTTGAACACAACTGAAGATTACAGACAAAAGAAACCGACATTTTGGGGGTTATCTGACTGAACAATTGATCTTGCACACAAAAAGCAAGCGAGACATATATATTAAATGTTATTTCCCATGTGATGCCACACCCATTTAGCTTCCAGTCTTAGCAAGATCGCAGCAAGGCAAAGTCAAATGACTGAGCCTAAGAAGTGGTCACCTGCGTATTGTGCATGGCTGTCAGGGAAGAACATCGCCTTTAAAAAAAAATAAAAAATCCCTTAAGCAGCAGTAGAGAACTTAAGTCCATGGACACTGAATTCAATTAAGGTTGGGGTGGTAGGTGGGGGAAGGAGAAAAATCAGGTGGATGTTTGTATCAATGTTTTTTTTTTAAATCAATCAAGAACATAAGGACATAAGAAATAGGTGCAGGAGTCGGCCATTTGGCCCTTCGAGCCTGCTCCCCCATTCAATATGATCATGGCTGGTCTGATCATGGACTCAGCTCCACTTCCCTGCCTGCTCCCCATAAACCCTTTAATTCCTTATCGTTCAAAAGTTTCTGTCCATCTCCGCCTTAAATATATTCAATGACCCAGCCTCCACAGCTCTCTGGGGCAGAGAATTCCAAAGATTTACAACCCTAAGAAAATCTTCCTCATCAGTTTTAAATGGGCGGCCCTTTATTCTATGTCCCCTAGTTTTAGTTTCCCCTATGAGTGGAAATATCCTCTCTGCATCCACCTTGCGCCAATTGAAGCAATTCAATCTGAACTAAAACAAGAATTGCTAACAAACACTTGTATTGTCTCAAGCAGATTAGGTTTCTGAAAAGCGCTGCTCACTTTCTCTCTAGATGGCATTTGGCAAAGATGATTCCATGTTGAGCATAAAAAACAAAATTTACAAACATTTTGTACTTGGATCAGAATTTTGTATTTAAATTTAATTCTTGGATCAGCATTCCATTCAAAATCAATGAGACATGGTTTCATCCACTAGAATTCTGTTGACAAATGTGTTTATGCTGTAGCTGGGTGATTGGCACACATTGCATTACACTGATGCACTGAAGTCAAATGGGATAAAAAGGAAATAATGTTTCTGAACTGTTCAACATAAATTTTCATGCTCAAGACACTTTTCTCTTCTGCAGTCTGAGGGTGGAATTGAAGTTTAAGTCTTACTCTGTTAATTAATTAGTTTGCCTATGTATTTATTACCAATCACTACACATTTTCTGCACAGATACTTCTGGAATACTGTATCTTGTCAGCAAGTTCCTTTGGTGATCAATATTTCCCTTTAGAAACAACTTCACACATTTCCTATCATAACCTCCAGTTCCTAACTAGACGTCAATAGAATTACTTTGCTTCTTGCTCATTTTCTTTCCTACAAGGTTTTTTTTCTGGGACACATTAAGTGCCTTCCACAACCTTGCCAAATTGCCATCATTCAACTTGGACAGTATCGACAGAGTATTCACTGCAATGAGCAGCAAAGCCATTCTTCATCCAATGTCAACACGTGCACATCATTCCGGATAGAAAGAGCAGGAGCCAAGGCTGATTTTCCTTTTCCTAACCAATTGTCAAGACCAACTGCAGCAAGCCTACTTGCTATAAATGGAAACTTCCTACTCTGTATGGATCAGCTATATGCTAGATACTAGATACATTTACTACGTCATTGCAGAAGCCACTGAAACATCTCAACAGGTTTCTGTAGGACAGTTTTTCTGCAGAACTGGAAAGGCATAAATATCAATGGCTTGAACAAAAAATTGAGACCATGTCCATTACTGGAGTCTACCAAACATCTACTTTCCCATTTTGCTGAAAATCAGAAGATTATAAATATTTGGGTATTACTATCAAAGCAACATATGGAAAGTCATTACTAACTTCCATCATACATTGTCAATTATTCAAAGCAATTGGATAGGTGATGATCTCTGCCAGAATCATAACTTGGCAAATCCAATGCCATTGAAATAAACAATGACTTCTCTATCTGTTCTATGCATATCACTTCTCAAATACTGACAAATCTTAACAGATCAGAGATATACATGAATGGAAGAGAAACCCCATTCATACTCCAATATGCTAACATCAAGGGTGAAAGCTGCTCTCCCAATATTTGACTGAGCTATTGGGCAATCAACAGCTTCAAACATTAACTTATTTTTCACCCATTGCAACGGTTATCATTCCAGCTCTCTTCTTGCAATATAAACCCATGTTCACAACAATAAGCGATTTCCAAAAGCAGAGCTATATCTCCTATGCACTGAAACTTGCAACCTTATATGACATGATTGGAATGGCATGCCATAGGATAGCTGATCTTTACTTTGATATGTTGCACTGGAAATTGTGTGGGTTCCACAGGAAGTCCTCCTGTCTGCTTCAAAATGTGGAAATACTAGTACAACATTGGCTTGCAGCATTTAGTTTTAAGCATGTTATATTTATGTAGTGTCATCTATAAGCTAAAGAATACAGCAGTAATATTTGGCTTACATAAGCTGTTCCCCAAAATAAGAAATAACCTTAGCAATTATTTGCAAAATCTTTCAACTGATATAAAAACTTTCCATGACGTCCCTTCCTCACTGCCTCAATATAAAAATATTAAACAGGGAATTAAAGAGCCTAGGACGGCTGTGCAGATCTCCGGCTTTGAAGTGCAGGCAGGCTTCTTTAAAAAAACTAATAATTTCTCAACAATCAGGTAATTAAAATGTTAATCATTTCTACCATTCAAATGGATGGAGCGAGAACACCAATTCCTTGGCTGTGTATTGTTTGGTCATGTCAAGCAGGCAAGGCCTAAAACAATGGCCCAGAATTTGCAGTAGTAATAATGGCACTTGCCGTTATTACTGTGGAAAAAATTGGCAGCAATTTTTGGCATACGCACATGCGCAGTTCAACGTGTAAATCTGAAAGCTGCTGTCAGTGATTCCCACAGGGTGCACTGTTGCAGCCTTTGCAGGCAGAATCAATCAGAAATCAGAGTTTGTCATGAACTTCAACTATTCACATATTATTCTCGCTGCAAGGAGCAATAAAAAAGTTATACATTGTTCAATCAGAAATAACTGGGTTTTTATTGGTGTACTATGTCATAATTACTAAACAACCTCGTTTGCCCTGGAAAACAAATTTTACAAGTGTGGAGTCTCATTTCCTCAGAAGAATTAAAAAAAAAAACTTTTTTTTAAAGTCTGTATTCTGATAGTTACATTTCATTTTAACCCATGTGTATGTTCCAATCTTTATTTCACTTTCTGTACAATGATTTAAATATGATTTATATTCCCTGCTTTTTATTTCCTGGTTTGCTTGAGAATTCTTCAATTTGATTGGCTGATCAGCCTGTCTGTTGCTGGACGCCAGAGAGCCCCTATTGAAGGCTCCGAATTCAAAGAATTGTTAGAATAGAGGAAGTCTGCGCTCTAGAACCCGATAAAACTTTGTGAGCAGCTTTCCGAGGTCAGCCACAAACACAATTCCTTTGTCACGGATCGCAAAATCCAGGCCATTATATATTGGAAGCTCAACCAACATGAAATTCCTTTGATAATCATTTCAGCAATCAATTATTCTCTCCTATTTTACATACATAAACATTTTATGGAGATGAAGTAAACCAGCTGGGCGAGAGGCCCCTCTCACTCCATGTTAATATGATGTCTCCATACTGCTTCCAATGTTGTTTGCCCAGATATCAAAACAAAGGACTTTAAAAATACGGTAACCGGAGGCCAATCCTTACATTTAAATAGGCCAATTTTTGTCTTGCTACTGCCCTGTTTACAGGCTAGATGTCAAACAGCATGACAAACCAGAGACAGTGGATTAATTGAGGGGTGGTGATGAGGTCGAGCTGGGTGTCATTAGCCTACATGTGGAACCTGATGTGTTTATGGATGATTATCAGGTGGACCACGATTTAGGCAGCCAATGCTCCCACCGGAAACAGGTTAGGGTCTCATTAATGTATGTAAATTGTGGGTAAAATGATACAGGTAAGACCCCAGTGCCATTTTCATCTCAACCTGCATTGTTATCGCGTGAACCCACCCACAAACCACAGCTGGTACAAGTCGGGTAGTGGCCATTTTCAGTAGTAGCTGCAGAAAGATGGAAGTTGGTCTGACACTGTTTTTCTGCAATCTTATGTGTTTTGAGCTTCAAAGCCTTCCATTATTTCATCTCCTTGCTGCTGTGGATGCTACAGAAACCCCCACTGCTCCATTTCACTCGCTACGCATTCCCCGCCATCCCCCACCCTTATTTTAAGGTGCTGTTGCAGCCTACGACAGCTGACTGCATCGCCAGATTTCCTGCTCTCTCAAATAGCGACCTGCTTAGAAGCAAAAGGATTATTGCTGACAGCTTGCTTATCGCATGCAAATGCTGCCTGAGCACAAAAAGTCATCAGGCCTCCCGCCAAAAGCATCAGGGGAGTGGAGCAGATGCCACATCCATTCAATTTATACCACTATTGAAAGCCTCCTTGATAAAATGCAACAACCCCACCGACACCCAGAAGTCCCTGGCCAAAGACCGTCCTACGTGGAAGAAGTGCATCTGGGAGGGCGCTGAGCACCTCGAGTCTCGTCGCCAAGAGCATGCAGAGCCCAAGCGCAGGCAGCGGAAAGAGTGTGCGGCAAACCTGTCCCACCCACCCTTTCCTTCAACAACTGTCTGTCCCACCTGTGACAGAGTGTGTGGTTCTCGTATTGGACTGTTCAGTCACCTAACGACTCATGTTAAGAGTAGAAGCAAGTCTTCCTTGATTCCGAGGGGCTGCCTATGATGATGATTACTTATTATGCCCCACATAGTCTCTCTCTTCAAAATACATGACAAAAGCAAAATATAATATAGATATTTTTGGCGGAGCTCTGCTTCCTCATGTAGACATCCTCCTAACAGGCAGCGGCACCACATTTTCACACTGCTGCTTTAAACTATCTTCCATGGATCATAGAAAAGGACCCCAAAATGATCAACTCAGGTCATGTCCATAGTCTAGGTTCAAACCCAGCTCTGAATAAGAGTTTTCTCTTTCTACCTGTAAAGTCTCTATGAAATAAGATTGGGCAGTCAATCTAATTCCTAATGGACACATATCTACAATCCAGAACTGCTCCAAAATTCTGCAGTATTTGGCAATTTCACTCAGGTTTCTCAAGAACGGATGCTGTGGGAAATGGAAATTCCCATAACTGGCGCAGTATTCTGGGATTGCACCAAGAATTCCTCATCATAAGAAAGTAAAGAGTGTTTTATCTGCATCTAAACCTTGCAATACCTGATCTGGGAGTGCTTGTTGCCGATATTGTAAATCAGCAATCAGAAAATGTCAGGGATGATTACACAAATTTGCTGGGCCAAATTGTGAAGATCTGGAGCAAATTGATACATTTTAATGTTTTTAAGCACAAGTTCACTCAAAAGCAAGTCAAGAACAACAATAAAGCTAAAACAATCTCATTCAATGACATGCAAATTTTTAAAAATTCTTTCAACTAGCTCCACAAAACAAAGTAGAGTTCTCGCTCAGCTCTCCACCTTCCCTCTCCTCCCCCTCTCTCCAGTTGTTCTGACGCTTTCTCCATCACTATTTCTTTCTACTTCACCCTGTCCCCTTTCCGGTTCACTTCCTTATGCAGCCTCAGTATTTCTCCTCTGTACTGCCCATCATCATCATAGGCAGTCCCTCGAAGCGAGGATGGCTTGCTTCCACGCCAAAAAAGGATAAGTTCATAGGTGTTTCAATGAAGGAATGTACTGCCTATATCACAGTTCTAAGAACATAAGAAATAAAGAGCAGGAGTGAGCCATTTGGCCCTTCGAGCCTGCTCCAGCATTTAATAAGATCATGGCTGATCTGATCATGGACTCAGCTCCACTTCCCTGCCCACTCCCCATAACCCTTTATTCCATTATCGCTCAAAAATCTGTCTATCTCCGCCTTAAATATGTTCAATGACCCAGCCTCCACAGCTCTCTGGGGCAGAGAATTCCACAGATTTACAACCCTCAGAAGAAATCTCTCCTCATTTCAGCTTTAAATGGGCAGCCCCTTATTCGGAGACTATGCCTCCTAGTTTCCCCTATGAGTGGAAACATCCTCTCTGCATCCACCTTGTCGAGCCTCCTCATTATCTTATGTTTCAATAAGATCACCCCTCATTCTTCTGGACTCCAATGAGTATAGGCCCAACCTACTCAACCACTCTTCATAAGTCAACCCCTCATCTCTGGAATCAACCGAGTGAACCTTCTCTGCATTTAAGGAAGCATATATTTGCATTGGAGACTGTTCAGAGACCAAAAATGTACGCAGTACTCTAGGTGTGGCCTCACCAATATCCTGTAGAGTTGTAGCAAGACTTCTTTGCTTTTATACTCTATCCCTCTTGCAATAAAGGCCAACATTCCATTTGCCTTCCTGATTACTTGCTGTACCTGCATACTAACTTTGTGTTTCATGCACAAGGACCCCCAGGTCTCTCTGTACTACAGCACTTCGCAATGTTTCTCCATTTAAATTATAATTTGCTTTCAATTTTTTCTGCCGAAGTAGATAACCTCACATTTTCCCACATTATACTCCATCTGCCAAATTTTTGCCCATTCACTCAGCCTGTCTATATCCCTTCCCTATTTTGTCCCACTTCACCTGTTTACAGACATTGTGATCATGGTTCCTGTGAACAGAAAGATGCGATGGGAGGCCAGCAAACATATGCAGCAACAAGGGCAGAAGTGATTCGACATCCAGATAAACTTATCAAAATTTGAAATGAGGCAGGAAGAAATCAAATGGGTGTGTCTTTGGAGGGGATAAGGGTGAAAGAAAAAAAGCAGAGCACTACAACTCACTTTTAGCTGCCAATCAGAAGAACTGTGAAATTCAACTACCTTTTGAAGCACGCTCACTCTACCGCAAACTTGCAAAAAGAAAAATGTATGCCTTTGTACCACTGCCTCTCCCCTATTCTGGTTCACATTCTTTCGTTCCCCTCGTTCCCTCCTTTTCAGGTGTTTCTTTCTTCTCTTTTTCTTACTCCCGTGGTGGAGAGGCTGCAGGGCAAGAATAAAGCAGCCCAGAACGTTGGCAGAGACTACAGCAAAAAACTGGTCTCTTGAAGCAGCCCAGAAAACTAGCGATGGAAGCAGGCCAGCCATCATTTACAGCAACAGGAAGTATTGGGCCCAGGCTGTCATTTACAACAGCAGGAAAACAAAGGATTCAGCCACTATCATTTACAGCCGTTGGAGTGAAAGGAGCAGCAGGAGGAAAGGAAGGATAGGGTTCCACACATACACAGGGACTACTGGAAATGATTGGGGTAATTTTTTTTTTATAAAGTCAATCGTCCCCTGTGCAGCTTCACTCCCAACCTTCATAATTTCAATTTAAAGAGAACTCACCAGGCATACTGCAAATTTTCATTATGTGCAAATTCACCAAAAGACGTGAGGCAGAATGCATATCCCGAGTGCTTTGATCCCCGAAGGCAATAGCCTTTACCTTGCTTAGCAAAAAACAAATTCTACGAATAATAATGCTTCTCTAATGTAACAACTAAATAATATCCTAGCAGGGATCATCGATATTCTCTTCCTGAATAGGTAGAATTCCTCATTTCAGTATGGCAGGTTGAAGGTTCAATACAACTCTGAATTCAAAAAAGATACTAACATGCTGCACATTAATACACAGGACAATTCACTGTCAATACTACAATACAACCCGTTGAAACTTGAACACAAGACATTTCTAAATCAATTGACACGTTATCCAGAGAATTACTGCGATGACTATGAAGTTTTCACTCTGGATACCATTAATGTTCTGATTATGTCACAAAGTTGTGCTGAGTGTGAAAACCCAGCTGTAAACAATGTGTAGTTTGTTATACGTGAACAAAAAAGGCCACTGGTATCCTTTATCTCTTTTTCCAAAGACAGCATTCCTGGGATCAATTAATACCTCTGCAGGAGTGACTGACTAATCTGGTTCCAGTATGCTTATTCTCAAGTGTTTTGTGCAGGAAATGCATTCTCTAATATTAAAATAAAATATCAGTATCAAGTTACACTAGACTCTTGGTCGTTGTTGCCAATTCGAAGTCTGAGTTGCTCAGTCATGGCTTTCAAAGACATTAGCTGCTCCACAGAAAGTAGTAAGCAGTAGCGCAGTGCGGGAACTTAGGTCACCTAAAAAAACCTGCATCAGTCCCTAGTCTCTGAACCTGAGAAACTTTATACTATTATATATTAAAAACGCTGTACGGTTGCAAAATTCTAATGGTATTGTGGCTGTACGTGGTGCCCTTAAGTTAAAATCAAGTTATCCATTAACTTATATAGCACCCCAACCTAATGAGACTAAAAACCAATTGATCATAAGCCTCTTGCTGTATTTCTGTGCGATTCCTAACTCTGTCCATTGGGCAGTGGTGCAGTAATTTTTCCTTAGAGAATGGCAAACATGCTGGTAAAGATGAACATGCAAGTTTTCCCACTCTCCTTGCAGCACAAATATTACAAATAGACAAAAACCCAGGTGCCACATGCTACAAGCTGCAAAGATGACAACGTTTTCCCAACAAGGGCTCTTTCGAAGTAATGGATGCCAAGAGAACACATTATCGGTCCGAAAGCTGTATCACGAAGATATTAGACAACGCTTTGAAGTTTCTCGGGCACCTAGGCTGAAATTGATAGTTAGCAGAAATCCCCAACTCACATTTGACGCCCCTTTGCACTGAGCAGGGATGCACAATTATTGCCCATCCGTCCACTTGAATAGTAACGTCATTTTGGTGACTGGAGCCCATACACCTCATGTGAGCAATCTTCCTCTCCCACAATGACCACTTGAGTGATTGGATCCCAGAACCTCAGCACCCACCCAGTGAGCATCGGCTTGGTAACTGGAACCCCACCTCCTCACCTGAATACATCTCTCCCCCACCCCCTCCCTACTCCCTCCCCGACATGCCCCCCATTGAACCGACCTGCTCACCCTCTTTATTGCCCCCTCTCTATCTTCTCATCTATTCTCCTGTCCCTTTCCTCTGACCTCCAACCTCTCTCCATCCCCACTCCCCCTTCTTAGTCTAATTATCCCCTTGCTCAACCTGCACATGGTTTTGAATTCTTGTGTGCAATGGATCACCTAGTCTTAAAGAAAAATACAATGGAGGATAATACTTACAAATTATCCCCAACACAGACACAAGGAATTGGGCCTTATCCTGGAATATTCTCTTCAAGACTTAGCAGTACTACAATGATTAGCCTATCAAGCATTTACAAGAACTCATCTAAATCTGTAATTTTTCAGTACCACGTTACAGTCACTAATTACTATGGTACTTCATTTTATTTTATTCCACAAGTTCTACAGACTTTACAATAGACATTGCCCAAGTTCTGATCTATTTCTCCAAAGTAAAAACACACATACTGAGGTCTCAATTCAGCGATGCTTCCATTTCTGTAGCAAAATGTTTGTATTAGTCACCACTGTACCAAGAATGTTATAACAAGTGCAAATGTGACAGTTTGGAATAATCTCAAAAATAGGCTGCTAATAGAATCTGCAAAATCACAATGCATATCTATGAAGAAAGATTGGATCAATTCGGCTTATATTCACTGGAATTTAGAAGAATGAGAGGGGATCTCATAGAAACATATAAAATTCTGACAGGATTGGACAGGTTAGATGCAGGAAGTATAATCCCGATGTTGGGGAAGTCCAGAACCAGGGGTCACAGTCTAAGGATAAGGGGTAAGCCATTTAGGACCGAGATGAGGAGAAACTTCTTCACTCAGAGAATTGTGAACCTGTGGAATTCTCTACCACAGAAAGTTGTGGAGGCCAGTTCGTTAGATATATTCAAAAAGGGGGTCAGATGTGGCCCTTCCGGCTAAAGGGATCAAGGAATATGGAGAGAAAGCAGGAATGGGGTACTGAAGTTGCATGTTCAGCCATGATCATATTGAATGGTCGTGCAAGCTCGAAGGGCCGAATGACCTACTTCTGCACGTAGTTTCTATGTTATGCTGATTCTGTTTCCTCCAATTATAAAGGACTGAGTTGTGTACTGCTTATAAGATTTTTATTTAAAATGACAATAGTAAAGTTGAAAGACTTAAGAGATTGTTACGGCATTGCTGAACTTTGTACTTTATGCCACTTGCTACACCCCACCAGCATCAATAATTTGAAAGTGAACTTGTATCAGGTCTTGTATTGTTTCAGTGTGACCACATTGTCATGATGGATTAACATTCCATGTAACATGTATGTGAAACTATTACCAATATGCCTCACATGGAGATTATAAATATCAGCAATTTTTAAACAGTAACTGTCAAAGTCATAAGTCATTTTTACATTTTATCACAATGACTAATGACACTTGTATTTTATTCTTTAAAAATCCATGCCTGTTAAATTTGTTGTTTTACATTTATCCCATAAACTTAAAAAAAAAACTAAATGCACTGAGAATGTGCGAAAATGTATAGCAATGGAGACAGTGAAGTGAACAAAGGAATCATGGAAGGATAACCAAAAGAATGTCAGACTGCAAATGTTACAACATTGGCACAAATAGCAGACTTGCTCAAGGTCTTGGTTACTAGTCACGCCAGTAAAATTGTAGCAATAACAAGCAATGGGTGAAAAGCTCTTTGTGCAAAACAGTTGCTATTACACATAACCACTTGCCCGTATCTAATTGGGCAAGGAAGGCCAGGTGTCGGCTCATGAGTGGACAAAGGGAAGGAGGGATCACAAAAGGATAGGGTGAACTGAATGTCCCTCAATTGTATTAAAAAGAGTGGGAGCGCGATAGTGATAGGGGATTCGATGGTGAGGGGAATAGATAGGCGTTTCTGCGGATGCAACCGAGACTCCAGGATGGTATGTTGCCTCCCTGGTGCAAGGGTCAAGGATGTCTCGGAGCGGGTGCAGGACATTCTGAAATGGGAGGGAGAACAGCCAGTTGTCGTGGTGCACACATTGGTACCAACGACATAGGTAAAAAAAGGGATGAGGTCCTACGAAAAGAATTTAAGGAGCTAGGAGCTAAATTAAAAAGTAGGACCTCAAAAGTAGTAATCTCGGGATTGCTACCAGTGCCACGTGCTAGTCAGAGTAGGAATCGCAGGATAGCGCAGATGAATACATGGCTTGAGCAGTGGTGCAGCAGGGAGGGATTCAAATTCTTGGGGCATTGGAACCGGTTCTGGGGGAGGTGGGACCAGTACAAACCGGACGGTCTGCACCTGGGCAGGACCGGAACCAATGTCCTAGGGGGAGTGTTTGCTAGTGCTGTTGGAGAGGAGTTAAACTAATATTGCAGGGGGATGGGAACCTATGCAGGGAGACAGAGGGAGACAAAAATGAGGCAAAAGCAAAAGGCAGAAAGGAGATGAGGAAAAGTGGAGGGCAGAGAAACCCAAGGCAAAGAACAAAAAGGGCCACTGTACAGCAAAATTCTAGAAGGACAAAGGGTGTTAAAAAAGCAAGCCTGAAGGCTTTGTGTCTTAATGCAAGGAGTATCCGCAATAAGGTGGATGAATTAACTGTGCAAATAGATGTTAACAAATATGATGTGATTGGGATTACGGAGACGTGGCTCCAGGATGATCAGGGCTGGGAACTCAACATCCAGGGGTATTCAACATTCAGGAAGGATAGAATAAAAGGAAAAGGAGGTGGGGTAGCATTGCTGGTTAAAGAGGAGATTAATGCAATAGTTAGGAAAGACATTAGCTTGGATGATGTGGAATCTATATGGGTAGAGCTGCAGAACACTAAAGGGCAAAAAACATTAGTGGGAGTTGTGTACAGACCTCCAAACAGTAGTAGTGATGTTGGGGAGGGCATCAAACAGGAAATTAGGAGTGCATGCAATAAAGGTGCAGCAGTTATAATGGGTGACTTTAATATGCACATAGATTGGGCTAGCCAAACTGGAAGCAATACGGTGGAGGAGGATTTCCTGGAATGCATAAGGGATGGTTTTCGAGACCAATATGTCGAGGAACCAACTAGGGGGGAGGCCATCTTAGACTGGGTGTTGTGTAATGAGAGAGGATTAATTAGCAATCTCATTGTGCGAGGCCCCTTGGGGAAGAGTGACCATAATATGGTGGAATTCTGCATTAGGATGGAGAATGAAACAGTTAATTCAGAGACCATGGTCCAGAACTTAAAGAAGGGTAACTTTGAAGGTATGAGGCATGAATTGGCTAAGATAGATTGGCTAATGATACTTAAGGGGTTGACTGTGGATGGGCAATGGCAGACATTTAGAGACCGCATGGATGAATTACAACAATTGTACATTCCTGTCTGGCGTAAAAATAAAAAAGGGAAGATGGCTCAACCGTGGCTATCTAGGGAAATCAGGGATAGTATTAAAGCCAAGGAAATGGCATACAAATTGGCCAGAAATAGCAGCGAACCTGGGGACTGGGAGAAATTTAGAGCTCAGCAGAGGAGGACAAAGGGTTTGATTAGGGCAGGGAAAATGGAGTACGAGAAGAAGCTTGCAGGGAACATTAAGGCGGATTGCAAAAGTTTCTAGAGGTATGTAAAGAGAAAAAGGTTAGTAAAGACAAACGTAGGTCCTCTGCAGTCAGAATCAGGGGAAGTCATAACGGGGAACAAAGAAATGGCAGACCAATTGAACAAGTACTTTGGTTCAGTATTCACTAAGGAGGACACAAACAACCTTCCGGATATAAAAGTGGTCAGAGGGTCTATTAAGGAGGAGGAACTGAGGGAAATCTTTATTAGTCGGGAAATTGTGTTGGGGAAATTGATGGGATTGAAGGCCGATAAATCCCCAGGGCCTGATGGACTGCATCCCAGAGTACTTAAGGAGGTGGCCTTGGAAATAGCGGATGCATTGACAGTCATTTTCCAACATTCCATTGACTCTGGATCAGTTCCTATCGAGTGGAGGGTAGCCAATGTAACCCCACTTTTTAAAAAAGGAGGGAGAGAGAAAGCAGGGAATTATAGACCGGTCAGCCTGACCTCAGTAGTGGGTAAAATGATGGAATCAATTATTAAGGATGTCATAGCAGCGCATTTGGAAAATGGTGACATGATAGGTCCAAGTCAGCATGGATTTGTGAAAGGGAGATCATGCTTGACAAATCTTCTGGAATTTTTTGAGGATGTTTCCAATAAAGTGGACAAAGGAGTACCAGTTGATGTGGTATATTTGGACTTTCAGAAGGCTTTCGACAAGGTCCCACACAGGAGATTAATGTGCAAAGTTAAAGCACATGGGATTGGGGGTAGTGTGCTGACGTGGATTGAGAACTGGTTGTCAGACAGGAAGCAAAGAGTAGGAGTAAATGGGTACTTTTCGGAATGGCAGGCAGTGACTAGTGGGGTACCGCAGGGTTCTGTGCTGGGGCCCCAGCTGTTTACATTGTACATTAATGATTTAGACGAGGGGATTAAATGTAGTATCTCCAAATTTGCGGATGACACTAAGTTGGGTGGCAGTGTGAGCTACGAGGAGGATGCTATGAGGCTACAGAGTGACTTGGATAGGTTAGGTGAGTGGGCAAATGCGTGGCAGATGAAGTATAATGTGGATAAATGTGAGGTTATCCACTTTGGTGGTAAAAACAGAGAGACAGACTATTATCTGAATGGTGACAGATTAGGAAAAGGGAAGGTGCAACGAGACCTGGGTGTCATGGTACATCAGTCATTGAAGGTTGGCATGCAGGTACAGCAGGCGGTTAAGAAAGCAAATGGCATGTTGGCCTTCATAGCGAGGGGATTTGAGTACAGGGGCAGGGAGGTGTTGCTACAGTTGTACAGGGCCTTGGTGAGGCCACACCTGGAGTATTGTGTACAGTTTTGGTCTCCTAACTTGAGGAAGGACATTCTTGCTATTGAGGGAGTGCAGCGAAGATTCACCAGACTGATTCCCGGGATGGTGGGACTGACCTATCAAGAAAGACTGGATCAACTGGGCTTGTATTCACTGGAGTTCAGAAGAGTGAGAGGGGACCTCATAGAAACGTTTAAAATTCTGACGGGTTTGGACAGGTTGGATGCAGGAAGAATGTTCCCAATGTTGGGGAAGTCCAGAACCAGGGGTCAGTCTAAGGATAAGGGGTAAGCCATTTAGGACCGAGATAAGGAGAAACTTCTTCACCCAGAGAGTGGTGAACCTGTGGAATTCTCTACCACAGAAAGTAGTTGAGGCCAATTCACTAAATATATTCAAAAGGGAGTTAGATGAAGTCCTTACTACTCGGGGGATCAAGGGGTATGGCGTGAAAGCAGGAAGTGGGTACTGAAGTTTCATGTTCAGCCATGAACTCATTGAATGGCGGTGCAGGCTAGAAGGGCTGAATGGCCTGCTCCTGCACCTATTTTCTATGTTTCTATGTTTCTATGTACCGAAAGTGTAACGGGGCTTGTCCGAGGGAAGTGAGCGCACTCTGAGGGAGAGCGTTCATTTGTTCTGATAAGTCCCGGCCGGTGAAACATTTAATAAAGACTGCTTTGTTATAAGCTGCTTTGGTGTTCGAGTCAGTGTATTCGCTGAGCCAGATTGAGGGAAAAAGAATCCGTATTAACATTTGGTGTCAGAAGTGGGATCTCAACAGACGACTGCCGAAAACTTGCGAATTAAGAGCCAGACTAGCCTTGGACGAGACGGGATGAAAGTGGCCACTGGAGTGAGTACCCTTTAAAATACCACTTCAGTTTCCTTCAGTTCCAAAAGTCTGAGGAAAGTTTGGCCACTCGCTGGTTCTCAGGTAGCGTCTGAACGAGATCCAGGTCAATCTGGCGAATACCTTCTAAACTTAGGAAATAAGTGTCCAAGTCAGGTATGACGTCGAACTTGTATATCACTTGGCCCATCTAGGCGCTGATTGGACTTAAATCACGTAGCGACGCGAACCGCGCGGTGACGCGGAGGGATAGGGAAATCGCGCGGCGACGCGAAAAGGAAAACCACGGGGCGACGCGGGAGGGAAAGGGAAATAAATCGCGGGGCGACGCGGGATTGTGTAAATTTAAAATTGTACTTATGCCAGGTACGGCGTCGATCTTGTATATCACTTGGTCCGCCTCGGCTCTGGATAAGGTAACCTAAACCACCGCGGGGACAATCGGGACTAATTAGAACATTGACAATACGCGGGGCGACGCGAGGATGGGTAATCAGTTAGATAAAACTACGGATGCGGGTAGTCCGCTACAGAAGTTATGTGAAGAGTTCCCTGAAAGAGCTGGACAATTCAGACTGTTATCTGGAGCCTTGAACAAATTATTAGGAGATGATCAATGGCCCCTAGGAGGCATTAGAAGCGTGGAGGTAGCAAAAAGGGCACAGGGATTGATTTGGAAAAGGGGACGAGGGAAAAGGGACAAGAATTTAATTGCCACGTGGTTCGACCAATGCCAAACCCTGACGCACAACAAGCTGCAGACCACCCCACCATAGATGTCTATGTGCCTTGGAAACCGAGCGAAATTATGGCCATTCTGGCCACCATGCCAGATCGAAAAAGAGAACCTGTCAAGTTTATAGATCATCTTCGAACTACCATTGCAGTTTATAATGCAGAATCAAGAGACCTGTGGGCCCTGGTACAGCAGACCCTGAGCCCAACTGAGCACTCCCGATTTCTAGCTCACCTAAGACGTGCAACTCATGACGCATTGTTGGCTGCACACCTAACAACGCCCAGGACCGCCTAAACGCTGTTTTCACCGCCCTCGGCACGACCCTTCAGAAGCCCATCAGTATGGCCGCAGTATTAGAAACTAAACCCAAGCGAGACGAAAATGCCGACGAATTCATGGAAAGATTCATTGAAATATACGGAAGTCAATCTGGAGATAATGCCTTCCAGGCGGGGGATAATTCACCTCAATTCTGCGCTATTCTACTTCAGTGCCTACCCCATTCGATTGCTCACGCTATTCGGACCAATAATATGAATTGGGCAGATAACAGTCAGGCCCAGATGGAGAGAGCAGTGAAATATTATTGGCAGGAAAAGAAAGGAGAGGGGGAAGGTCCGCCCCCAACCCGGGTCAAGACTGAATACATGACTAGAAAGGAAGTGCCTCCTCGAGGGGAAAGACCGAAACCTGACCTAAGGGGATATCAAATGGAACCACAGTACTGTGTAAGGGGATGGGTGGATAACCAAGGATATGGGTATACCCAACACCCCAACAGTCCCGCAAACTATGGACCCCCTTATGGTCCTCGATCGGGTATGGGAGGCGGCCAGGGCTGGGGAAGGTGCGGACGATGCTTTAATTGTGGACAGGAAGGACATTGGAGCAGGGAATGCCCCTCCCATTGGCACGAAAAAGGAAGAGGAGGAAAAGGAGGGGAGCAAGGGGGGAGAGGACGGGGATCTTATACTAACTTCTCCCAGAACAACCCTTTGCCCAACTGTCACCCGAATATCAATACTGACCACGCAGCTTGACTGTACGAGGACCTTTCTCGGATGAGGAACCAATGATATCGCTAAAAATTCAAAATGAGTGGCAACCCTTCTTAATAGATACAGGAGCTTCCATGTCCTCTGTGCAGTCGAAGCTTAAACTCCCCGCCTCCACCGAGACACAGGGACTGTCAGGGTTCCTGGGACAAGTCTCAACATTCCCAGTGTCAGAACCAGTTAAAGTAAATTACAAGGAAGAATCTGTGGAACATCAGTTTGTTATTACCACCAATTTGGACTGTAACTTGATGGCTAGGAATTCCTCTGTAAATTTCAGTTGCATCTGGAATGCGGGGATGATGGGATCGTTGTAAAGCAAGGAACCTTTAAACGGCAGTGCTACACTACCCGGACCCCTCAATGGTGGTCCCTGGATTTGCCCCAAGCGCCCTATCATATGACCCTAGCCTATGATCCTAGTGGTAAGAATCAGGATCTCCAGAATCTCTACCAGGATCACGTGGGAGAGGAATGGGAAATCCTCCTAAGAGCCAGAGTGTCTGGACCGGTGGGGAAAGCAGATTTCGTGGAAATGAATAGAAAGTTGTGGCGGCAGCCCCCAACGGTGGCACCCCACGTCACTCGCGAAGTATTACCTCCCCACCATGCCAGAGATTGAGGAATTATGGTGCGCCAAGCTATAGACGAGGCTGACCCTACCAGCCCGGATTTGCAGATTATGGGACATGGCCGGACGGTCCAATTTCACAGGGATCCCGAGAAGGTCCTGACGGTACTATGCCACCATACCGGTACCAATACACCCGATTACGTGGATCCTCACATATGGGCAGAGGACCCCTCCCAAGTGGGCTATACTTCAATCGATCCGATTGAGATCCTAGTACAGGACAATGTGGACTGGCCCTCCATCCGTCAGTACCCACTGAAACCACAGGCAATACCAAGTATCCACCGATTGATCAAGGGACTAGTGGAACAGGGGATTTTGGTTCAATGTCAGTCCCCGTGTAATACACCAATGCTGGCAGTCCCTAAGCCAGGCAAAACAAATCAGTTCCGTTTGGTCCAAGACCTTCGAGCCATCAATGCTATCGTCCAGCCCCTACACGCTCTGGTTCCCAACCCAGCACAGATACTGTCGTTAATCCCAGCAAACGCCAAGATCTTCGCAATAATAGACCTCCAACACGCCTTCTTCGCTTTGCCGCTAGCCCAGGCGAGTCAGTACCTGTTCGTCTTCACTTACCAGGGACAGCAATATACATGGACTAGACTTCCCCAAGAGTTCATCCACTCCCCGACCTTATTCTCAAGGTGCCTGCAGGAACAGTTACAGTCCCTCACGCTGACTAAGGGATCCACTTTAATTCAGTATGTGGACTTACTGGTAGCCAGCGCAGATGAACCAAGTAATCAGGAGGATGCTAATCAGTTACTGAATTACTTGTCCTCCCTGGGATACATAGTTTCCCCATCAAAGGTCAAAATTGGCCAGTCTCAAGTCAAATTTCTTGGGATCATTTTATCAGGCACCCACCGAGCCTTGGAGGCTAGCCAAATCGAATCCATCTGCCAGTTTCCAGTCCCTAGCACGGCTAAACAAATGCGGCAGTGGTTGGGGATGATCAATTACTGTAGATCCTGGATCCCTAATGTTGCCCTGATGACCAAGCACCTCACACCGTACACAACCAAGGAAGGCAGCTTTGAAATAGAAACCGCAGACGTCCAAGCCTTTAAGGAAATAAAGACAGCCCTGCTGAAAGCTCCGACTTTGGGCCGGTCCCTCTATGACCGGCCCTTTCAACTGTATTGTACGATCCTGAAAGATTATGCTACCGCTGTCTTAACTCAGAAACACGGGGATAAGCATAGGCCTGTTGCCTACTACTCTTCTAAAATAGACCCCGTTGCCTTGGGGCACCCTGTATGTACTCAAATATTAACTGCCATCTACAATAGCCTTCAATCTGCCGCCAACCTTATCCTCCAACAGGATATTGTTGTATATACCTCTCACTCCGTAGCTGCCCTCTTGGATCAACTGCAGATTCAACATCTTACGATGGCTAGGCAGAGTAGCTGAGATCGACCTACTAAATAATCCTAAGCTGACCTTTCGGCACTGTACTGCCATTAATCCGGCCTGTTTTCTTACCGAGCCACCCCAAGATGAGGAAGAACCGAGTCATGACTGTTTCTCTTTAATTCAAGAAGCTACCTCGGTCAGGGAAGATTTAGTTGATGTACCAATGGAGGACCCTGACTGTATTATGTATGTTGACGGAAGCTCTTCCATTGACCCAGAAGGCGGACGAATTTCGGGATACGCCATAGTAAACCAGGAGAATCAGGTCCTGGAATCTGCCACCTTTGAGACCGCCTATTCCGCCCAACAAGCTGAACTATTCGCCCTCACCCGAGCCTGTATCTTGGCTAAAGACCTCAAGGTCAATATCTATACCGACTCTAGGTATGCCTTTGGGGTAGCTCATGATTTCGGACAATTATGGAAAAATAGGGGATTCCTAACCTCAAATGGGAATGAGATATCCCATAAGCAACTAGTATCTGACTTGTTGCAAGCACTCATGCTCCCCAAGCGCATTGCCATTGTCAAGTGTACCACCCACACTACTGGAAAATCTCCGGTTGACAAAGGAAACCGCTGTGCTGACCGAGAGGCCAAACAGGCCTCTCGTGGACAACAAATGGTGGTGCCCAGAATGATGAGTCAAACTAAAAATCCTGCAAAGGATAAGTTAGCCTCGGAAAAACCAATGCCAACCATCCAAGATATCATTAAAGCACAGGAGGACGCTCCTGAAAAAGATAAACTGTTGTGGAAAGATTATGGATGTACTTATGACAATGTTTCTAAACTCTGGACCACTTCCGCGGAACAGACTTGCATGTCTGACGAGTTGGCTCTATGGGTTATTGAATGTATGCACTTTGCTACTCATTGTGGAGCAAGGACAACAAGTGGCACGCTTTTGGCCACTTGTTGGCACCCTAGACTCCAGGCGCTGGCCCAGAACATCAGTAGTCGCTGCCTTGTTTGCCAACAGCATAATCCAGGGAAGGGAGTCCCCTGTGATTGGGCTCAGTGTAGAACAATACCAAGGACCAAAAGTGCACATTTCATAAGGTATTACAAGTAGTATTGGTTAGGTGTTTCCAAGCTTTGGTTTTAAAAAACCTCTAGGAGGAAGTGAAAGAACTGCAGGAGGAAGGCAAGACCAAGCAAAGCAGTGTTACATTTAGGTTTCCTCAACACTTCTGGCGTGTTCAAAAAGAAATGGCTGTTTCTATAAACAGACCACAAGAACATAAGAAATAGGAGCAGGAGTAGGCCATCGGGCCCCTTGAGCCCCTCGAGCCTGCTCTGCCATTTAATACGACCATGGCTGATCCGATTATGGACTCAGCTCCACTTCCCTGCCCGCTCCCCACACCACCTTATTCCCTTAGCGGTTAAGAAACGGTTTATTTCTGTCTTAAATTTATTCAATGTCCCAGCTTCCACAGCTCTCTGAGGCAGCGAATTCCACAGATTCACAACCCTCCGAGTAAAGAAATTCCTTCTCATCTCAGTTTTAAATGGGCGGTCCCTTATTCTAAGATTATGCCCTCTAAATCTAGTCTCCCCTATCAGTGGAAACATCCTCTCTGCATCCACCTTGTCAAACCCCCTCATAATCTTATACATTTCGATAAGATCACCTCTCATTCTTCTGAATTCCAATGAGTAGAGGCCCAACCTACTCAACCTTTCCTCATAAGTCAACCCCCTCATCCCCGGAATCAACCTAGTGAACCTTCTATGAACTGCCTCCAAAGCAAGTATATCCTTTCATGAATATGGAAACCAAAACTGCACGCAGTATTCCAGGTGTGGCCTCACCAATACCCTGTCTAACTGTAGCAAGTCTTCCCTGCTTTTATACTCCATCCTCTTTGCAATAAAGGCCAAGATTCCATTGGCCTCCCTGATCACTTGCTGTACCTGCATACTATCCTTTTGTGTTTTATGCACAAGTACCCCCAGGTCCTGCTGTAGTGCAGCACTTTGCAATCTTTCTCCATTTAAATAATAACTTGCTCTTTGATTTTTTTCTACCAAAGTGCATGACCTCACACTTTCCAACATTATACTCCATCTGCCAAATTTTTGCCCACTCACTTAGCCTGTCTATGTCCTTTTGCAGATCCTCACATTGCTTTTCCTCCCATCTTTGTATCATCAGCAAACTTGGCTACGTTACACTCAGTCCCTTCTTCCATGTTGTTAATGTAGATTGTAAATAGTTGGGGTCCCAGCACTGATCCCTGTGGCATCCCACTAGTTACTGTTTGCCAACCCGAGAATGAACCATTTATCCCGACACTCTGTTCTGTTAGTTAGCCAATCCTCTATGCTAATATATTACCTCCAACCCCGTGAACTTTTATCTTGTGCAGTAACCAAGTCACCAATATTTCACAATCTGAACCCTTAGTGCTATATCTAATATAGTATGCACAGGGCTATTACCTCTTCGCATTATTGTGTCAACCTCTAAAAGTCACATGGATTGCCCAAATTTACCCGAGTCTTTGAGAAGGTGAAACATACCGCACCATTAGAGCAAAATGTACGTGTTAAAACCAAGGAAGAGGCATATAAATTGGCCAGAAAAAGCAACAAACCTGAGGACTGGGAGAAATTTAGAATTCAACAGAGAGGACTAAGGGTTTAATTAAGAGGGGGAAAATAGAGAGGAAGCTTGCAGCGAACATAAAAACTGACTGCAAAAACTTCTATAAATGTGAAGAGAAAAAGATTAGTGAAGACAAACGTAAGTCCCTTGCAGTCGGATTCAGGTGAATTTATAATGGGGAACAAAGAAATGGCAAACCAATTGAACAAATACATTGGTTCGGTCTTCACGAGGGAAGACACAAATAACCTTCCGAATGTACTAGGGGACAGTGGGTCGAGTGAGAAGGAGGAACTGAAGGATATCCTTATTAGGTGGAAAATTGTGTTAGGGAAATTGATGGGAATAAAGGCCGATAAATCCCCAGGTCCTGATAGTCTGCATCCCAGAGTACTTAAGGAAGTGGCCCTAGAAATAGTGGATGCATTGGTGATCATTTTCCAACAGTCTATCGACTCTGAATCAGTTCCTATGGACTGGAGGGTAGCTAATGTAACACCACTTTTAAAAAAATGAGAGAGAGAAAAAACAGGGAATTATAGACCGGTTAGCCTGAGATCGATAGTGGAGAAAATGTCGGAATCAATCATTAAGGATGAAACAGCAGAACATTTGGCAAGCAGTGACAGGATCGGTCCAATTTAGCATGGATTTATGAAAGGGAAATCATGCTTGATGAATCGTCTGGAATTTTTTTTGAGGATGTAACTAGCAGAGTGGACAAGGGAGAACCAGTGCATGTGGTGTATTTGGACTTTCAAAAGGCTTTTGACAAGGTCCCACACAAGAGGTTGGTGTGCAAAGTCAAAGCACATGGTATTGGGGGTAATGTACTGACGTAGTAGAGAACTCGTTGGCAGACAGGAAGCAAAGAGTAGGAGTTAATGGGTACTTTTCAGAATGGCAGGCAATGACTAGTGGGGTACCGCAAGGTTCTGTACTGGGGCCCCAGCTGTTTTACATTGTACATTAATGATTTAGACGAGGGGATTAAATGTAGTATCTCCAAATTTGCGGATGACACTAAGTTGGGTGGCAGTGTGAGCTGCGAGGAGGATGCTATGAGGCTGCAGAGTGACTTGGGTAGGTTAGGTGAGTGGGCAAATGCATGGCAGATGAAGTATAATGTGGATAAATGTGAGGTTATCCACTTTGGTGGTAAAAACAGAGGCACAGATTATTATCTGAATGGTGGCTAGTGGAGTGCCACAGGGCTCAGTGCTGGGACCCCAGCTCTTTACAATATACATTAACGATTTAGATGAAGGAATTGAGTGTAATATCTCCAAGTTTGCAGATGACACTAAACTGGGTGACGGTGTGAGCTGTGAGGAGGACGCAAAGAGGCTGCAGGGTGTCTTGGACAGGTTAGGTGAGTGGGCAAATGCATGGCAGATGCAGTATAATGTGGATAAATGTGAGGTTATCCATTTTGGGGGCAAAAACACGAAGGCAGAATATTATCTGAATGGCAACAGATTAGGAAAAGGGGAGGTGCAACGAGACCTGGGTGTCATGGTTCATCAGTCATTGAAAGTTGGCATGCAGGTACAGCAGGCGGTGAAGAAGGCAAATGGTATGTTGGCCTTCATAGCTAGGGGATTTGAGTACAGGAGCAGGGAGGTCTTACTGCAGTTGAACAGGGCCTTAGTGAGGCCTCACCTGGAATATTGTGTTCAGTTTTGGTCTCCTAATCTGAGGAAGGACATTCTTGCTATTGAGGGAGTGCAGCGAAGGTTCACCAGACTGATTCCAGGGATGGCTGGACTGTCATATGAGGAGAGACTGGATCAACTGGGTCTTTATTCACTGGAGTTTAGAAGGATGAGAGGGGATCTCATAGATTCTGACGGGACTGGATGGGTTAGATGCGGGAAGAATGTTCCCGATGTTGTGGAAGTCCAGAACCAAGGGACACAGTCTTAGGATAAGGGGTAGGCCATTTAGGACTGAGATGAGGAGAAACTTCTTCACTCAGAGAGTTGTTAACCTGTGGAATTCCCTGCCGCAGAGTGTTGTTGATGCCAATTCATTGGATATATTCAAGAGGGAGTTAGATATGGCCCTTACGGCTAAGGGGATCAAGGGATATGGAAAGCAGGAAAGGGGTACAAAGGGAGTGATCAGCCATGATCTTATTGAATAGCGGTGCAGGCTTGAAGGGCCGAATGGCCTACTCCTGCATCCAATTTCTATGTTTCTATTACGTATATTTGTTTTAAAAAAATGTTTTAAACAGGTTCAATAGTACGCAAAAGCAGTAAGATACAGCAAGATATAGACCATACCACAATTAAACAATATAGATAGAATCAAGAGTTAAAATGCCTTTAGAACACATTTCTCGCAATTTGACAAGGCTTTTGGAAAAGTCTGTTGACTTTCACAATGTGATATTGTATATGGATTATGTGAATTTACAATCCAGAATTTGAATCTCTAGCCAGAAGTAAAAGCATGGGAGAATTCTACACTTGCACAGTCCAAAGATCACTGTCTGAATTTGTTGGATACTCCCTATTTAGAGACACAATTGTGTGAACTATTGCAATTGGTAGATGCTTCCACACTGTCCCAGTCTTGCATACCGGCTAATGCTTTGGCCTTGTATAATTTAATTAGAAACAGAAAATGCTAGGAACATTGGTCATTTTAATAAATCAAACCACATCTCTGAAGAAAACAGGAGGAGTTAACCTGGTAATTTAGTTGGCACCTACAACAAAGCTGCTGTACCCGGACGAATCTCCAAATCATTTAGTCTCACCTAGTTCTCGTCAACAACCTGCCCAAGACTGGTCAGCTACATGTATTGGTCCTTAGTGTCACGGCAACAATGGGATTCACCCAGACATGCACTTTGTCAAAAAGGATTCCGCAGTTGAGGTGTACTGGGAAAGATGACTTAGAACAGCCTTAAAATGTCAACATAGTTGGGGATTCATGTAGGAGGATCATATAGTATGCCATATCGGCAGCTTAAGAACTAGAGGAAATTCAAGAACAGCAATGACCGTTGAAAAAATTAAAACAAGAAATTTTGAAAGCTAATGATTTTAACCATGCCAGTTTAAATATTCGAGCTCTGCAGAATTAGCACAAAAAATTACACTTTAGCAGGATTCAGAGAGGCATTGCAACCACTGGAAATCTACTGATATCGTTAACTGGGTTTAACATGCAAAATCTAGCAGCTCAAAACTGGACAACTGGAGGCACTGTGGGCCATCAGCAGCAGCAGAATTGTATTCTACCACAATCTGTCACCTCATGGCCAGTCATATCCCTCACTCTACCACTACCATAAAGCCAGGGGACCAACACTGGTTCAATAAGGAGTGTAGAAAAAAAGCATGCCAGGAACAGCACCAGGCATACCAGGGGAAATTGCAACACAGGACTACATGATTAACAATCAGCAGAAACAGCATGCTACAGCAAGGGCTAAGTGATCCCACAATCAATGGATCAGATCAAAGCTCTGCAGTCCTGCCACTTCCAGTCAGGAATGGTAGACCACCATTAAACAATTATCGGGAGGAGGAAGAGGCTCCATGAATATCCCCATTCTCAAGGACGGCAGAGCCCAGCACGTGAGTGCAAAAGACACGGCTGAAGTGTTTGCAACCATCTTCAGCCAGAAATGCCAAGAGGATGATCCAGATCAGCCTCCTCCGGAGGTCCCCACTATCACAGAAGCCAGTCTTCAACCAAATTGATTCACTCATAATACCAAAGAAACGGCTGAGTGCACTGGATACAGCAAAGGCTATGGGCCCCAACAACATCCCGGCTGTCGTGCTGAAGACTTGTGCTCCAGAACTAGCCGCGCCTCTGGCCAAGCTGTTCCAGTACAGCTACAACAGTGGCATCTATCCAACAATGTGGAAAGCTGCCTAGGTATGTCCTGTCCACAAGAAGGACAAATCCAATCCATCCAATTACCACCCCATCAATCTGCTCTCAATCATCAGAAAGAGATGGAAGGTGTCGTCGACAGTGCTATCAAGCGGCACTTACTCACCAATAGCTTGTTCACCGATGCTCAGTTTGGGTTCTGCCAGGACCACTTGGCTCCAAACCTCATTACAGCCTTGGTTCAAACATGGACAATCGAGCTGAATTTCAGAGGTTGAGGTGAGAGTAACTGCTCTTGACATCAAGGCAGCTTTTAACAAAGTGTGACATCAAGGAACCCTAGTAAAACTGAAGACAATGGGAATCAGGGGGAAAACTCTCCACCGGCTGAAATCATACCAAGCACAAAGGAAGATGGTTGTGGTGATTGGAGGTCAATCATCACAGCTCCAAGACATCGATGCAGCAGTTCCTCAGGGCAGTGTCCTAGCCCCAACCATCTTCAACTGCTTCATCAATGACTTTCCCTCCATCATGTCAGAAGTGGGGATGTTCGCTGATGATTGTACAGTGTTCAGTTCCATTCGCAACTCTTCAAATAATGAAGCAGTCCATGCACACATGCAGCAAGATCTGGACGACATTCAGGTTTGTGATAAGTGGCAAGAAACAGTCATACCACACAAATGCCAGGCAATAACTATCTCCAACAAGCAAGAGTCTAACCACCGCCCCTTGACAGCATTATCCCCCCACCATCAACATCCTGGGGATCACCATTGACCAGAAACTTAACTGAACAAAACACATAAATCTGTGGCAACAAGAGCAGGTCAAAGCCTGGGTATTCTGCAGCAAGTGTCTCACCTCCTGACTCTCCAAAGCCTTTCCACTATTTACAAGGCACAAGTCAGGAGTGTGATGGAATACCCTCCACTTGCCTGGATGAGTGCAGCTCCAACAACACTCAAGAAGCTCAACACCATCCAGGACAAAGCAACCCGCTTGATTGGCACCCTATCCACCACCTTAAACATTAATTCCCTCCACCACTGGCGTACCCGTGGCTGCAGTGCGTACCATCAAATGCACTGCAGCAACTCGCCAAGTCTTCTTTGGCAGCACCTCCCAAATCTGCGACCTTTATCACTTTGAAGGACAAGGGCAGCAGGTGCATGGGAACACCATCATCTGCAAGTTCCCCTCCAAGTTACATACCATCCTGACTTGGAAGTATATCGCCGTTCCTTCAACGTCGCTGGATCAAAATCCTGGAATTCTCTCCATAACAGCACTATGGGAGTACCTTCACCACACGGATTGCAGCGGTTCAAGAGCAATTAGGGATGGGCAATAAATGCTGGCCTTACCAGCGATGCCCACATCCCATGAAAGAAAAAGATTTAGCTCCCACCACAAATATGTAATCTGCTGCATCTTCACGTCATAGTGACAAAAGTGTTGACTTCTCCTAGATTTGTTCTCTTTGAAAAATAACGACAATCTCCCTTTAAGGTTTATAATACAGTAGCAATAAATATCCTAACATAGGACTCTTCCTGAACTCAGTAGGCTTTTCATACAACAATTCTACATTTAAAAGTGAACACAAATCCCACATTACTGTGGAGAAAACACTGGCCCGGATTTTGCGGTTGTAATAAGGTAAAACGGTTGGTCTTCATCATCATTACTCTGTGAAACTTACAGCAACTTCTGGCGCCGCACATGTGCAATTAAATGTGAAAATCTAGACGTTGGTGTCAGTGATTCCCCGCTCCTCCACAAGATGCTGTTGAAGTCCTTGCAGATGGAAATCTTAGAAATCATTTGAATTGACGTGAACTTTCACTTTTTAACGCTCTAATCTCACTGTAAAAATCCCCCAAAAGCTAAGCCTTGTTGAATGAGGAATAACTGAGTTTTTGACGGCATACTAAGTCATAATTACTGCTGAACAACCTCTGACCCTGAAAAGCTAATTTTATATTTGTAGAATGTCAAATTTCTCAATTATTATAAAAATTCCATTGATTTAAAAAAAAAAATTTTTTTTTAATCAAGTTTGATATTTCACCTTCTACCTTAACCTCATGTATGTCCCAAACTTTATTTCATTCTGTAAAATGATTAAAAAGTGAAGGATAATCAGTGCTTTTTACTTTCTGGTTTGCTGTCTGAGAATTCAACAGGGTTGGCTACTTAGCATGCTTGATGCTATCACTATTGCTGGATGCCAGAGATCCTCTATAGATGGCGCCAAAATGAAATTAACATTGGGAAAAGCGAGATCGCTAGATCTTTGTGGGGAGCATTCTTCAAGGTCAGCGGTGAATGCCATCACTTCGCCACTAACCGGAAAATCCAGGCCATTATACACATAGCTCAGGCAGTACATAAATGACAAAGTTTAGCACATTTTTCTTCCACGTCTCAGCAGGAAATATCTTGCTCTGCCACAAATTACTTTTAACTTGTACAACGAAGATGTTCCAAGACCAAAGCCAAACAAAAGTATATTGCAAAAATCTAAGGAAAAAGGGACAGTTTGATGTGATCAATGGATCACAATAATGAAAAATGACTATAAAAATAAAATACAAATGCAGAATGTCCTTTAAAATATTTTTTAAAAATCAAATCATTGATAAATTCAAATCAATAGCCTACCTGCTTACCTTAAAGAAATAGCTAGAATAGAAAAAAAGGGGAAAATGCAAATTTGCTTGAAAGAAATTCCATTTCAATTTTAAACCAGCTGAATCTCTCATCTGCAAACATTATTATTCTGATGAAAAGCCAGAGGTTCAAACCAGGCAGTGATCATTTTCATGATAACCACGTAGGCTGGCAGCAGAGGGTTGGCATTGCATTGTACTATAGCTACTGGCCTCCAAACAGTCTCAAAAAAACTTCGAGTATGTACATACACCCACTCTGGCTGACTGGTAGTCATACATTATATTTACTAACCTGATCTATATAAATCACATGGGTATTGCCAATTTTTTATTTGGCTGATTGAAATCCCTATTAATCTAACTTTTTCTCCACATATCTTATTTCTTCATAAAGCGAGCATTTTTCTTATTCTGATCAGGCAGTCTGTAGCACAGTTAGCTTTGCCCTTTTCACATTGAAAATGTCTAACTAGAGTACATCCTGCAACTTTCCACCTGCAACAAGGGGAGTGTCTTTAACCTCCTGGATATATCTAATACCTGTGGCTACGCCACCTCCTTTCCTGAACACCTAGGGCCTGAAACTGATGGTCCTACCACCAGTTGCCACCGAGTTTTCTCAGCGCTCTCCCCTCCATGGGAAATTGGTGAGGCCCTCATGTCGGTTTGGAAAGACCGCTGGCATGCAACGCCGAAAAAAAGTCCTCCCGCCCAAGATTCATCCAAGCAGTCCTCCGCTCTGCAGGGGAAAAGAACGCTGTGTGGGAGCAGGTCTTACCTGGACAGTAGGTGTGAAGACCTGCAAGAAAAGGTAAGTGAAATTTTTTTCTTTACTTCTTTTGCAGCGATTTTGAGAAAGTGTCCTCTGAAGGTTTTGATGTTTTGTTTTTTATTTTTGGAACATTTTTTTTTGTGCGCTCCCCCTCAATGGGCCTGACTCCAGCCTCGGCGTAACTTTCTCCAGGATAGCATTTGCCGCCCAGAATCCCACCTACCGCCTTCTGCTGCCCAGAATCAGCCTGTAACGCCCATTTTTGCTGCCGGGCGTTTTTTTCCTCCTTTTTTGACCAAACTTCCGCCCAAAGTACCGTCAGGATCTTAACGGTCTTTGACAGTAAATGGACGTAACTTGCCTTTGATCAGTTTCGGCCCCGATATATGATATTCATTACCATCCTCTGAAGTCAGCCACTGAAATCCTAGAATTTACAGCATAAGACGACATTTGATCCATCATGCCTATGTCAGTGTTAGCTCTTTAATTGGGACTGTCTACTCTAATCAAATTTCCCTACATTTTCTCCTTTAATATTTTACCATTTCAAATATTCAAATTATACTTTTCGACTCTGCCTCAATAGCCAGTTGTAGTGAAATATTTCATTTTCTAAAAACTGCAAGTATTTTTTAAGTTCCTCCTTTATTCTTCTGGTGACAATCTGAGTCTATGTGCCTTGTTACCAAATTGCCAGAGAAAACAATCTTTCAGTACATCCCCAAATTCCTTTATAATTTTGAAAACCCCTATTACAGCCCTCTTAACCATCTGCTCCGATAAAAAGGACACATTTTTTCAAGGCTTTCCTCATATCTATAGCCTCCCATTCCTGGTTTCATTCTAATGAATCTTCGCTGTACTCTTTTCATGGCTCCGTACCGATACTGAAGTATCCAACGCTGCAGACAACACCTTAGCTGTGGCCTGAGCAATGTCTTGTACAAACACATCGCTTCCTTGCTTTTATAAGCATGCCCCTATTCCGACATTCAAACACAGAATCCAACATGCCTCTTTTATAGCCCTTTCCACCTGCGTTCCCACCTTTATAGATTGACTTATCTGCACTTCAGCAAGATCTTTCCATTCCTCCACAGTTAAGAATATTAATCCCATGCTTCTGAATTGAGGTGATTCTCACATATGCAACTTTTAGAGCCCCTTTATAAATTCTCTCAGTATCATTTAACTCTATGTAGACTATCATCACCGCATCTCTTTGTTTTTCAGTAGTTCTTTAAATCTTTCCTCAGTGTGAACTGCTTAGCGACAGATAAACATTTAATTTTCTTACAGGTGATGTCCATACGACACACATGACTAGCACCTTTCTGAGTATGACCATCTACTTTTCTGAACAAAAAAAATCCTCCATGCCTCGAGGTCTGTAGCTTAGTCCCATTTATTTTCTCCAGTTTTCTAACGACCTTTTCCTCAATATTCAGTGGAAGCTTGGTTTAGTGGTAGCACCTTCACCTCCGGGGTCAGAAGGTTGTGGGTTCAAGGCCCCCTCTAGAACTTTCAAAAATAATGTAGGTTAACACCTTAATACAGCATTGAAGCGTGCTATACTATTAGAGGCACGGTCTTTCAGATGAGACATTAAACCAAGGCCCTAGCTCCCTGCTCAGGTGCACATAAAGATCCTATGAAGAGCAGCAGGGAGCTCTCCCAGGTCCTGGCCAATATTCTTCCCTTAACAATTACCACAAAAATAGATAAACTGATCACATCTCATTTTTTGTTCGTGGGAAGTTCTTTCTTTCCTACTTCCTGATAGGACGGTGCTGGATATCTGTTCATTATTGTAATTTCCTGAATGGCTACACCGACTTGACGTTTTAATAATTTCTGTTACTTTTTCCTACCCATGGAGTTGCTTGCAGTAAGTCAGGTGATGCACTAGTTTATGATAACAGGGGCATTATACCATGTAGGGCATTATTCTGCTAAATTAGAGATGTGTTGAACCTTCCTTTTAAGGCAATGAAATCGAATTACTTTAAGAAAACATAACTTGAAATCAAGTATAATTGCTGGTTGCAGATTAGGAAATACTTGTACCTGCAAGAGCCCTGTTCTAAAAGAGCATGACTCCACTGCCCTTCTTTCACTTTTTTCTTTACTACTTTAAACACTCAAATGTAATGTCTGCATTATGACAGATATTCTCAAAGCTTTTAAGCTAATACTATACATAGATACAGGTTGATGCAACAAACAAAATAAATCAGCAAAAAAAGGTTGTTTCCGGTCAAATCTGTATTGCAGGATGCATAGTCCAAACTAGTCACTTCACTGCCTAGCTCTATGCTTTAGCTCTTACACCTGGCCAGTAAAAATCTGGAGATGCAAATAACATTTTGGCAAAAATAACAACAAAAATAACAATGGCTGTTAGTTTACAAATCAAGAACCCTGAATTTTCAGAGTTAAGCTTTAAAACAGTTGGGAATCCATCTGGAAAGCTGTGAGGCAAGACACCAATGACAAATATATTTTGCACAAATTCTGGGAAAATGTAGCTGCAGCAGAGAGCAAAATGGTTAATTTAAATTTCTGGTATTTCTGTACCGTTAACAGCTCGAGTTTGTTTCTTAGCGAGGATAATGGACTTCAGTATGCGAGTCACATGCACTCTAAACCATTACATCAAATCACAACTTAATCACAAACAAATCAAAAAAAACTTGTTAAAAATAACTTGTAATAATTTTAGTAATTTATGGAGCTTTTGAAAAAAAGTGTAAACCACTGTGCTTTCCTTGTTGATAGAAACTTTGCATTTTGTTGCATTGTATCATACAATTAAGTTAGGAAGGAATTGAAAGTGGATCAGATCCTGTACATGGAATTAAATGCCACGATGAGCAAAATAGACTGAATTCCCCATTAGTCTTACCTTATGCTCTACACACATTGGATCCCCCACTATTTGCCTGCTGCAGAATACAAATTGGATAATAATCGTAAATGGCCAAAATCTTCCACATATGGTACAGCAACAATCCGACCATGGGAATGAAAAAATGCAATACAAACAAGTGAAGCATTAGGCAGTTTTATTCACCAAAAAAAAAAGGAAATGAAATGAAATCATAAATTGCAAAAAAAATTAGTGGGCTGTGTAATGAGGAACCTCACACACAGCTTGGTCCTATGAAAATTCTGGTAGATAATCAGGAGATCAGATAATGAAGTTTCCACTATAAATACAAACAGGTCTATAACCAACAATGCACAGAAAAAAAGGGATGGGGCTAAATAAACAGTGGTCAATATTGCTGGGTTCTGATATTTTCAAATAACAGAATCCAGTTTTGTTTGATACATCTGACTAAGGTGTCAATCTGGAGGCAGAGGCATGATCTGACCAAAGCCTTACCCCAGGGAGATGAAAAAACTGTGAATCCTGCCAATTTGTTTCCCTCCTCGTCCCTCCCAATAAAAGAGAGCACTTCAAAGCTAGAGGAGGGTTCATTCCTCTCATGCTTTACCAGGGACAATCTAGCATTACACTACCTCTCAAATTCACTGTTTATGCTCAATTTTCCAGATGGTAAATTACTGCAAAGATTACTTTTCTCTGCGCTAATGACTGCAGCTATAAACTGCAAAATATCTGTTAAATAAAACTAACGAGCTTTAAAGATATCATTGTTTAATTTGTTTCTGCAGCAGGAGACTGTCTAAATGAAATTCCTGCAACATTTAAAGAAATAATAACCCATTATATCCATGGGAACAAACTAAATGTTGTTACAGTATAGAGTGTTTTAATGAAGCCACAGCTGCTTCAAGCATGATGCAATGAAAAAGAAATGTCACTGCTACTTTACTTAAGTGTTTAAAGCTTTGAAGCCCGGTATGCACTTTTCATTACTCAATTCATTATTACTCCCCTACCAATACAACACTGTTAACCACATTGGAACAATAAGGTCATTCTTCTCTGCCATTCTTCAACGTCACTATTAGAGTACGAGACATGTTTCTTCACACACATCCCCACTGTAGTACTAAACCCCGCTTCGCCTCTCTACGCCACTGGCAATAAGTGCTGTTTCACCTTACATCCCTCGCCTACTTATAGCTATTTATTCCCCATCCCTCATTTGGACTCAACTACAGGTTCTCCCACACAACCTTTGCCCATGGGAGTAATAGACCTTGCTTCCCGTCCCCCACTTGTTGGGGTCATATGTGCTTCTCTCGTTGACCTGATTGAAGCAATAGGTTCTACAAGTTAAAGTAATATTGAAACGTTTCTGAGAAATATAACTATCGGCCTGGATTTTGCAGTCAGCAACGAAGTGAAGGCACTCACCGCTGATCTCAAAGAATGCTGCTCTGCGGCGTTGATTTCATCTTTTTCAACGTCAATTTCATTCTGTCGCCATCTATAGGGGCTCTCTGGTGTCCAGCAATAGTGATTTCATCAAGCAGGCTAAGCAGCCAAAAATTCTCAGACAGCAAATCAGGAAATAAAAGGCTGGTTTTAACATTCACTTTTTAATCATTTTACAGGGAGCAAAATAAAGATTAGGAGAGACACATGGGATTAAGATAGGTGCTGAAATATCAAACAAATTAAATATATATTTTATAAATCTATGGAATTTTTAATCATTGAATGGAGAAAATGAGATTCCACAATATAAAATTAGTTTTTCAGGGCCAGAGGGGTTGTTCAGCAATAATTATGATTTAGTACGTTGTTAAAAGCTGTTACACCTCATTCAACAAGTTTCATTTTTTCAAGGATTTGTACAGCGAGAATAGTGCATAAAAAGTTGAAGTTTACATCAAATCAAGTGATTTTTAATTGATTCCATCTGCGAGGACTGCAACAGAGCACTCTGTGGAGGAGCAAGGTATTACTGACAGCAACTTCCGAATTTCCACGTTTGACTGTGCATGTGCAGACATCAAAAGTCGCCGTCAGTTTCACACAGTAATGTTGGCAAATGCTGACAGTTTCACCTTCATTACAACCGCAAATTGCAGGCCTATATAAATGCAAGTTTTACCTCCTATTCAACACTAATGAAAAGATTCCATGCGGATCAATTAAATGTTACTTTTCATGAAAATGAAGATACAACTTCTCCTAAATATCTTTCATGGACTCTTACTGCCCTGCTGTTTCTCTAGCATTTTCTGTTTTCGTTTCAGATTTCTAGTATCTGCAGTATTTTGTTGTTTATTTCTATTTAAAACATTGATAACTTCAGTAATAAAGTAATTAAGGCCCACTGTACACCTGAAAGTCATGAAATCTTCACTTGAAAAATTTGATTTAAAAAAAAAGCCTCCTCCTAGAACCATCTAATAGGAGGATGTTCTATTTCTCAGTGTGCTGGTTAATTTCAGAAATACAAGGCACGTGTCCTCTTGCTGTCAATTACAGCCAAAATCTGGCTGCAAGACTGGCAATTTTGTGACTGGAGCACACAAAGTAGGCATTCCTTAAATTAAAATTCAGTTTAAACAACGTTGTATTGGCCATCTGGAGTACTGCGTGCAGTTTTGGTCACCTTACTTAAGGAAGGATATACTAGCTTTGGAGGGGGTACAGAGACGATTCATTTGCCTGATTCCGGAGATGAGGGGGTTACCTTATGATGATAGATTGAATAGACTTGTTGGAGTTCAGAAGGATGAGGGGTGAATTTATAGAAACATTTAAAATAATGAAAGGGATAGACAAGATAGAGGCAGAGACGTTGTTTCCACTGGTCGGGGAGACTAGAACTAGGGGGCACAGCCTCAAAATACTGGGGAGCCAATTTAAAACCGAGTTGAGAAGGAATTTCTTCTCCGAGGGTTGTGAATCTGTGGAATTCTCTGCCAAGGAAGCAGTTGAGGTTAGCTCATTGAATGTATTCAAATCACAGATAGATAGATTTTTAACCAATAAGGGTATTAAAGGTTACGGGGAGCGGGCGGGTAAGTGGAGCGGAGTCCACGGCCAGATCAGCCATGATCTTGTTGAATGGCGGAGCAGGCTCGAGGGGCTAGATGGCCTACTCCTGTTCCTAATTCTTATGTTCTAATGTTCTTTGCTTCAACCTATGTAAGGTAAAACAATCTCTGTTCATTGTTTTACATTCAAATAGCGTAATAAAACATCCCAAGGCGCTTCACAATAGCATTATCAAAATTCCAGAGCTTAGGATCTAGGCAGTTGAAGGCAAGGCCACCAATTAAAATCGGGGATGTTCAAAAGGCCAGAATTGACGGAGTACAGAGATCTCGGGGGATTATAGGGCTGGAGGTTATTAAATAGATAGGAAGGGGTGAGACCATGGAGGGATTTGTAAACAAGGATGAGAATTTTAAAATCGAGGCGTTGCTTAACTGGAAGCCAATGTTGGTCAGCAAGCACAGGCGAGATGGGCGTGCAGGACTTGATGCTAGTTAGGACACGGGCAGCAGAGTTTTGGATGACTTCAAGTTTGTGGAGGGCAGAACTAGGGAGGTCAGCCAGGAATGCGTTGGAACAGTCAACTCTAGAGGTAACAAAGTCATGGATGAGGGTTTCAGCAGCAGATAAACTGAGGCAGGGGCGGAGACAGCGATGTTACGGAGGTGGAAATGGGCGGTCTCATTGATGGAACGGATGAGGGGTAAGAAGCTCAACTCATGATCAAATATGACCAGGGATCGAATCTGTGGCAAGGGAACAGAGTTTGTGGCATGAACCGAAGTCATGAACCATGGCTTTGGTCTTCCCGATATTTAATTGGAGGAAATTTTTACTCGTCCAGTGCTGGATGTCGGACAAGCAGTCTGATAGTATAGAGATGGCGAAGGGTTCGCGAGAGGTGGAGGAGGGGTAGAGCTGGGTATCAGCGTCCACATGAAAACTCACGCTGCGTCACCAGATGATGTCACTGAGGGGCAGCATGTAGATGAGAAATAGGTGGAGGTCAGGAATAGATCCTTGAGGGACACCAGGTGACAGTGCAAGAGTGTGAAGAGAAGCCATTGCAGGTAATTTTATGGCTACGAGTAGAAAAAAAGGAATTTAAGCAGGCGAGTTCCATCCCATCCAGCAGGACGACGGTTGGAGCAGAACATTGTGGTCAACTGTGTCAAAGACTGCAGGCAGGTAGAGAAGCGATAGTTTACCTCTTGTCACAATTAGGTTGTGATCTTGGTAAGAGCCGTTTTGGTACTGTTGCAGTTGTGGAAACCTGTTTGGAGGGACTCAAACAAGGTGTGGGAAAGATGGGCATAGATTTGGGAGGCGATAACATATTCAAGGATTTGAGAAAAAAGGAAGGTTGGAGACAGGGCAATAAGGATGGAAGGGGTCAAGGGTTGTTTTTTTTTTGAGGAATGCATTGATGACGACAATTTGAAGGAGAGGAGACAATGCCCAAGGAGAGAGAACAATTAACAATATCAGCTAACATGGGGGTCAGGAAGGGAAGTTGAGTAGGAATAGGGTCGAGAGCAGAAGGTCGGTCTCATTGACAAGATGAGTTATATTCCATAAGTATAGCAATTCTTCCATCTTAAAAACAACTTACTTGGCTGCACACACAAATTTTACACTAAGTTTTCTTTTTTTTTTCCTTTTTATAAAGTGTCCTTTCCTGAAGGTCTAATCTCTTGTTATGAAAGAGCTCCATGGGTGCTATTTGCCCTCTGGTATCTCTTCCAAGTGACTTTAATTCATACCCGAGCCTCAAAAGCGAATATTGCATTGCTGTACAATGATCAGGATTGGGAACATAAATTATTCCCACCAAACCCAGAAATGAAGAGTTCTATCGTAACTCCCCAACTTCCGCCTTAACGTCTGTCCGCCCTCCCAGGTGGCGTTGCACTATTCGAAGAAGAGCAGGAGTGTTGTCCTGGCCAACATTTGTCCTTCAACCAATACCACCAAAACAAATTATCTGGTCATTTACCTCATGGCTTTTGTGAGCTCTTATACACAAATTGATGCCACATTTTCCTACAATTTAACAGTGGCTACATATCAAAAGAACTTCATTAGCTGTAAAATACTTTGGAACATCTTGAGGACATGAAAGATGCTACACAAACGCAAATTCTTTTTAACATGCACTGGAGATCAAATGTAGAGCCTTCCTGGTCTGTATGGCTCAGCTACTCCCTCAATAAAACCTGTTGTGTTTTCAAGGAACAATCGTCATAATTTATTTTACTAAAATACAGTTGAACCTCTCCAACTATAACTAGACTGCACACTGCAATAAGTACTTTTTTTCAGCAAACAAAACACTAATCTAGTAATTTTGGTAATAATTTAAATCATGCAGGGAAATTTAACCCAAAATCTAAAGCCAAATCCTAACCGTCACAAATTTTATTGTTCCATAAACTTAATCTAACATGCTTCAAATTACTGTACATGACAATTTCAATCTTTTTCTTCACACAAGTGTTGCTACAATAAATCCTTGCAGCAATTGAATTAGAAAGCATTTGTTTCACTCCTTTCAAGAACAATTTGATCCACTAAAAATCACATGATGTTTTAAGGGTTTGACTTTAAAAAGTTGTTAACTAATTGACAAAGCAGGCATCAATTATGCAAGAACTCCCACAAGATCCAATTTGACTGCCAATTGCAGTAAATGAGGCAATTTTGACAAAGTCTGCAATAGGTACATTTTTCTGACATGAACCCACATAAACACATAATGTCACAGTCTAGTCTGAAAATCAGCTATAGTTTTGATTTTCCTATTTTCAGTATTTACTAAAAGCAATTCACAAAACCTTTTTTTAAAGAATCAAACTGCTTTATGGGGTTCAGCTCTACTGATAACTTAGGAGTGTGGTGACTTCTTATTGAAATTACAGCCTCAACTGTCATTTGAACTTGCTCACAATGCAAAAAGCAATAAAATCACATGGAGCAAGCTATCGTTGCTGTTTTTTTTAATTTGTCTTTTAAACTGAAGCTGGTTTGAAGCAAAAGTTAAAAATTATGTCTAATTGCAACAATTACAAATTATCAACACTGCTGTTTGTCTATAGCACAAGCTTTTTTTCCAACATCTAATATTTGGCATTGCCTATAATGTGGGATTTAAGATCATTCCTCTGCCAAATCTCAAACTATTTTTCTTGCATCGATGCATTTCGAGATTTAAAATTTGCATTTTTAATTCTTGCAGCAACTTAATACCTACACCTAAATCAATTGTCTTAAGTTATAGAAACTGGTGAATGCCACCATTCAAGATGTTTCTAAGTAGTACTGAAAGCAGATTAATATACATTAGTTGGCACTGAAACATAATAACTAAAACACATTACTTCACTATACTTTCCCTTGTTTTTCTAATTTGCCTTCTTGATCCTGGTGCTCAGGTCAGATTGATTTTTTTTTTAAAAAAGATTGTTTAGTCCTTATCTGCTTCAATGGTTTGCAAATATTTCCCAAGCTCTCAGTTCAGCACCAGTAGAAAGGAGGGCAAGCAGGACAGTTGCACAGTCTGTTACATGTCTGTTTATTGACCGCTGCCAATTTGTCCTTCCTAAACTTTGCCCATTTAGGCATTTCTTACACACATCTCTCCTGATGTTGGTCTAATTAAACTATTTCTTATATTCATTCCTCCATCGGTCGCATTTTTATTCCTCACAAAACAATACAAAAATAATCACTTGTTAATCAGACTGTAGTGATTTAGAGATTTGCCCTGCAGGTGTATTTGAAGACAAATAGAACTCAGTACAGTCTGAGATACATTACAACAGGATTACACCAAGAAGCAATCTCTCAGATTGTGCCCCAAGAATAAGCTGTACTGCACAATGGCACAAACTGGGCTTTGGCACACAAAGCAATAGAAACATTGACCCTGGAGATCAACCATGATGCTTTATCACAACACACACTCATCATTGATACTAGCATTCATTTGCTTCAGTCGCTGGAGAAATACCACCAACGATGTCTCGGCAAGATCCTACAAATCCCCTCGGAGGACAGACGCACCAACATTAGCTTTCTTGACCAGGCCAACATCCCCAGCATCGAAGCACTGACCACACTTTATCAGCTCCGCTGGGCAGGCCAAACTGTTTGCATGCCAGACACGAGTCTCCCAAAGCAATCGCTCTACTCGGAACTCCTTCATGGCAAACGAGCCAAAGGTGGGCAGAGGAAACGTTACAAGGGCATCCTCAAAGCCTCCGATAAAGTGCAACATCCCCGCTGACACCTGGGAGACCCTGGTGAAAGACCGCCCCAAGTGGAGGAAGTGCATCCGGGGGGGCGCTGAGCACCCCGTGTCTCATCGCCGAGAGCATGCAGAAATCAAGCGCAGGCAGCAGAAAGAGCGTGCAGCAAACCTGTCCCACCCACCCTTTCCCTCAACGACTATCTGTCCCACCTGTGACAGGGACTGTGGTCCTCGTATTGGACTGTTTAGCCACCTAAGGACTCATTTTAAGAGTGGAAGCAAGTATTCCTCGATTCCAAGGGACTGCCGATGATGATGATGTTTCAGCCAAGGCCTGGTTTAAGTCAGTCCACCTTTTCCATCCCCCAAGTTAAACCTTCAAGCAGATCCATTTCAGATGAGGCACCATCCCTGCCCCTTTCCCCCACAGCGAACCCTTTAGGCAAGTTATCATCTCTACCCCATTCCTCCTTTAGGATACTCCCTTCAATACATGCCATCTCTGTCCATTACCTCAGGGGTAATCTTTCAGTTAGACCATGTGTCTGCTATATTACCCTCCAGAATGGCTCCTCAGACAAACCCTATTTCTGCTTCATTTGTCCAGTGTAAACCCCTGAGACAGACCCCATCTTAGCTCTATTTCCCCTGACGTATCCATTCAAATAGACCCTATCTCTGCTCCATTTCCTCCTGGATGTCCCTTTTGATAGACCACATCTCTTCTTCACCAGCATAACCCCTTTAGACAGACCTCATCCTCCTGGGGAGTTAACCTCAGACAGACTCCATCTCTGCCCCGTTCCCCTTGGGGTGTGATCTCAGACAGACCCTATTTCTACATTTTCTCCAGTGTAACCCCTCATAGCTGCTCCATTTAGCTCTGCGCTCTGCGCCATGCCACCTGAGGAGTGCCCTCTGATAGACCCTATGTTTGCTATGAACCCACCTGTATTTGCTCCATCCCCTCCACCAAGCACATCTTTGCTCCAGTTCCACTGGTGAAACTCCTCAGACAAACCGTTTCTTTACTCTATCTCTACCCTTTTATCTCCTCAGACAGACCCATGTATTTGCTCCATTCCATGCAACCCCAGGCAGACGATATTGTCTGCTCCATTTCCACCCCACCCCGGGTCATGCCTCAGACAGACAATGTCTTTCCTCCATTCTCTCCCCCACTGCATTACCTGCTCCATTACATCTGTCCCATGTAACCCCCTCAGACAGATGATGTCTGCTCCATTCTCCCTGTCACCTCTGACAGACCATGTATTTACTGCCTCCCCCTGCAGTGTGTAATCCCTGTCAGACCACGCTGTGTGCGCTGCAGTCCCACCCGCGGTGTGTAATGTCTCTGCCCCATACCTTGAGTTGCCCCCCCCCCTCCCTTTCCCTCAGCAGCCTGCCCCGCCGGCTCGAGCGCGGCTTTCCCTTAGCTGCCGCTCGAGATGTCCGCTCTCCCTCCTTCCCTCAGCGGCTAGGACTGGGATGTGAGGAAAGGTGTCCGCTCTCCCTCCTTCCCTCAGCGGCTAGGACTGGGATGTGAGGGAAGGTGTCCGCTCTCCCTCCTTCCCTCAGTGACTGGGATGTGAGGGAAGGTGTCCGCTCTCCCCTCCGCTCCCGCTCCTTCCCTCAGCGGCTGGGACTGGGATGTGAGGGAAGGTGTCCGCTCTCCCTCCTTCCCTCAGTGACTGAGATGTGAGGGAAGGTGTTCGCTCTGTCCCCCCGCCCCGCGGGCTCTTTGCCGCTGTCCTGTGCTCGGCTCTCGTGCCTTACCTGGGACAGAGAGTGTGTTTGGCTCGGTCTCGGGTGCTGTCTCCATCTTCCTCGGCTGACAGCCTGGGTCTCGGCTCGCCTTCCGTCCCTTGCCGCGTTCCGGCTCCAGGTCCGACGGACAACCCGGGAGAGGGAGGCAGCGGCGCGCAAACATCGCGAGAGCAGAGGGGGAGCGCGAGACCGGAGCTGGGGGGCGGGGGGGAGAGCAAGAGCGCGCGCACTGAGAGAGGCACGCACGGCACTGCGGGGCCGCGCGGGCCAGGCACCAGTAACACAAAATGCATCAGTTCCGAAGGAAGTGTATATGCAGGAAAATAACAAACACAAAATAATTAAAGTAAACACATTTATCCCCTGTTATGTACGGAGAAAGAGTCTGACTGAACACTGTGAGCTCAAAGTAAAGTGTGACCTTGGTCTTTTATTGCAGGTCTCCACCCTGTGAGGCCTCCTTAAATACCTGTGCTCACATGGGATCCCTTGGGACTTAAGGGGATGAGCCCTCTGGTGGCTGTACAGAGTAAGTACAAGTTTACATATATAACAACACTCACCACCCCATCAGCTTACCCCAGGAAGAACTATCATCCTTAATTACAGCGAAATGTGATTTGTTGCTGACCATCCCCAACGCCCAATCGAAACATTTAGTGCAGCACAATTTTGTTGCCAAGTACCACTATTTTGCGTTTTAAAAAATTCTGGAAGCAGTGACAATGCTGGTTCCTGGAATGTTCAACTATTTGAGTTGTGCACTTTAAACAAATGCCCCCTGCAAGGGGGGGTCACACTGCGAAAATAATTTTTTTTCCCAGTGTCCCTTTTCCCCCCCTTTCTTGGGGGGGGGGGGAGGGGGTTTAGGGCACTAAAAACAGAAATTATACAAGTGCACCCTGGCTAATGGGGGGGGGGGGGGCACTAAAACCGGCAAATTAAACAAATTAAATTTAAATTATCAAATTAAAATTTGGTTGCCGGGGTGATGATACACGCCAGTCCCTCCGGCGCCCACCTCCACCCTGGAATGTTTAGAGCCTTAAAAAAAAACTGATCCCTGGCAAATACATTCTCAGTTGATGTTTTTATTCTTCTCATCGCCGAGAGCATATAGAAATCAAGCGCAGGCAGTGGAAAAAATGTGCAGCAAACCTGTCCCACCCACTCTTTCCCTCAACGACTGTCTGTCCCACCTGTTCTCGTATTGGACTGTTCAGCCACCTATAGACTCATTTTTAGAGTGGAAGCAAATCTTCCTCAATTCCAAGGGACTGCCTATAATGATGATGATGATGATGATGATGATGATGATGATGATGATCTAGGGGCAGAATGGCAACATTTACCTTGGAATATCTTAATAACTCAGTCATTAGGAGTCAGACTTACTTAATTTTGTTATATCCCATCTTGCACTAAAACAGATTATCTGGCTATTACATTTTTATTTGTGGGAGCTTGCTGTGCACAAACTAACTGCAGTGTTTCCTACATTACAACAGTGACTACATTTCTAAAGTACGTAAAGCGCTTTGCGATATCCTAATGGTGCGACAAAGGGAGGGCTGGATGCATAATAAGCAAGAGTCGGAGGAGCAGAGAATTCTGCAGGGATTCGAGTCCCACTCCAGGCACTTGTGCACATAAATCTAGACTGACACACCTGTGCAATGCTGATGGAGTGCTGCATTGTCGGAGGTGCCATAAGACGTTAAACCGAGGTCCTGTCTGCTCTCAGGTGGACGTAAAAGATCCCATGGCGCTATTTTGGAAAAGAGCAAGGGAGTAATCACCGGTGTTGTGGCCAATACTTATCCCTCAATCACCATCACTGAATCAGATGATCTGGTCATTATCACAATGCTGTTTGTGGTAGCTTGCTGTGCGCAAATTGGCTGCCGTGTTTCCCACATTATAACAGTGACTATACCCCAAAATTACTTAATTGGCTATAAAGCGCTTTGAGACGTCCAGTGGCTGTGAAAGGCGCTATATAAATTCAAGTCTTTCTTGTATAGGTGAATGGGGAATAGATACATAAATAAATAAATAAATAAATAAATAAATAAATAAATAAATAGGGACAAAGCTATGAAGGGATTTAAGCACACACATAAAAAAATTTAATTGGAGGCATTGGCGGAACAGAGCTAATGTAATTCATCATGGACAGGAGGGATGGGTGAGCAGGACTTGGTGCAGGATAGAATACGGGCAGCAGAGTTTTGAATGAGCTGAGAATCTGGCCAGTAGAACAGTGGAATAGTCAAGTCTGGAGCCAACAAGGGCATGGATTGGGGTTTCAGCAGCGGATGGACTGAGGCAGGGGTGAAGGCGGGCTATGTTGTGAAGGTAGAAGTAGGTAGTGATGGAAAGGACATGGGGTCGGAAGCTCCGTTCAGGGTCGAATGGGAAGTCAAGGTTGCAAATGGTTTGGTTCAGCCTGAACAGTAGCTGGGGAGGGGGATGGAATTCGTGGCAGTGGCATGCAACTGTAACTGGGGCCAAAGACAATGGCACAAGTTTGCCCAATATTGAACTAGAAGAAATTGTGGCTTATCCAAGACTGGATGATTGACAAGCAGTCCGACAGCACAGATGCAGTGGAGGGGTAGAGTTGGCTGCCAGCAGCTTACATGTGAAAGCTGACCACATATCTTCAAATGATTCACCAAGGGCAGTATGTAGATGAGGAAGAGACGGGAGCCATGAACAAATCTTTGGTAGATTCAAGGTAATTTTTAAGAGGTGGAAAGAGAAACCATTGCTGGAGATGCTCTGGCCAAGATTACATAGATAAGAATGGAAACAAGGAAGAGCAGTCCCACTAAGTAGGACAACAGAGGAGATGTATTGGAGAAGAATGGTGTGGTTGACTAAGTCAAAGGCTGCAGTGAAAACGAGGAAAAATGCACCATGCTCACATTCTCAGAGGATCTGTGATTATGATTCGGATCGTTTCAGTGCAGTGGCAGAGGTGAAAACCTGATTAATGATTCAAACAGGAATGATGGTCATGGATTTGGAAGGTGGCAGCATAGTCAAGGACTTTGGTGGGGAAACAAGGTTGGAGATGGGGGTGGTAGTTTGGAAGGAGAGAGAGAGAGAGATCTAGGCTGGGTTTTTTGAGGAGGATGTAATGATGTTGGTTTTGAAAGGGAGGGGGCAGTACCAGTGGAGAAGGTATAATTACAATAACAACTAGCATAGGGCCAGAAAGAAAAATTGGGTATTCAGCTGTTTAATGGGAATGTGGCCAAGGAAGCAGGAACTGGATCTCATGGACAGGATGAGCTCAGAGAAGTAATGAGAGGAGTTAGGAGAGAAACTAAAGAAAGGGGGTCAAGACTAGGGCTGGGGTAAACCTGGGTTAGTGGGTAAATGGAAGGGAGGAAGGATAGTCACTATCTTATTGAGCTCCTCACACTTGTTCTTGGGGGTGAGGGTGGTGCAGGGACAGGGAAAGGCTTTTAGAGATGGTTGGTAGTGGGGAAAATATCTGGAGATTATCTTTTCTCCTGTAATATTGGACAATTTTGGTAGAAGACAATGAGGCTGATAGTGCTTGATGTGGTCTGCCAGATCTGGTTATGGATGATTAAACCAATTTTGCAACAGATAGACTCAGGTCTGAGTCCCTTGGACTTGAGAACAATGATGGAGGCCATAACAATGGGAATGACCAAGACTAAAGCTTTTATAGGGAACAAGGTTAGAAGTATCATGGGAAATGGATCGCCAAAAGCTAGGCAGTCTGCAGCTTGAAAGTGCAGTTACATGCAACTTGGGGGAGAATGTGTTAAAGAATTGTTAGCAATAGTAAAGACCATAGGATTAAAAAGGGACAGTGGCAGCCTGGTTACAAAATTGGCTAATGCAAAGCAGAAAGTGGTGGTAAACGGTTATATACAGTAATGTTCCCCAGGGGTCGGTACTGCTCTCTGATATATATTAATGGCCTGGACTTGGGTGTGCAGGGCATAATTTCAAAGTTTTTTAATGATACAAAACTCAGAAATGTAATAAACAGTGATGAGGATAGTAACAGACTTTAGGAGGACATAGCCAGACTGGTAAAATGAACAGACACCTGGCAGATGAAATTTAACGCAGAGAAGTGCGAAGTGATACATTTTGCGAGGAAGACTGAGGAGAGGCAATATGAACTAAATGGTACAGTTTTAAAGGGGGTGCAGGAACGGAGAGACCTAAGGATATATGTACACAAACCTTTGAAGGTGGCAGGATAAGTTGAGAAGGCTGTTAAAGCATATGGGATCCTTGGCTTTATTCATAGAGACATAGAAACACAAAAGCAAGGATGTTATGCTAAACCTTTATAAAACACTGGCGAGGTCTCAGCTGGAGTATTATGGTCAATTCTGGGCACCGCACATTAAGAAGGATGTCAAGCCTTTGGGCGGGGGCTCTTCAGTTATGTGGGGAGACTGGAGAAGCAGGGGTTGTTCTCCTTAGAGCAAAGAAGGTTAAAATGAGATGTGATAGAATGTTTAAAATCATGAAGGGTTTTGATAGAGTAAATATGGAGAAACTGTTTCCAGATGCAGAAGGGTCAGTAACCAGAGGACACAGATTCAAGATGATTGGCAAAGAACCAGAGGCGACATGAGGAAACAATTTTTTATGTGGCATATTGTTGTGATCTGGAATGCACTGCCTTGAAACCACTGATGAGAAGTTGCTCAGTGCAAAATCTGAGGGAGAAATGAAGGAAGGATGTCTCAGACAGATGCTTAGGGCTGGAGAGCAAAGAGTATCCTGTATTAGCTGGTGACCCTGGAATATTAGTTGGCATGAATATCAATGTTGCTCTTTGGGCAGATGCAATTCATTTGCGGGTGAAACGTCAGGGAGAGTTGTTGGACCTAACTGTAAGTACAGAGGAGCTGGGATGGTTCAGCTGACGCATTGTTCAACGAGCTTCTAGCTGCAGGCAAATGTTGAAGTCTTCCCTCTTCCTCACCATCCTCTATGTCATCAGTGTTATCTGGTCTAAGTAACCAAAAACCACAATGTAATAGATGTAAAACATCTTCCTAAACTTTCCTCCATTTTAGAAACATAGAAAATAGGTGCAGGAGTAGGCCATTCGGCCCTTCGAGCCGGCACCACCATTCAATATGATCATGGCTGATCATACAACTTCAGTACCCCACTCTTGCCTTCTCTCCATACCCCTTGATCCCTTTAGCCGTAAGGGCCGCATCTAACTCCCTTTTGAATATATCTAATGAACTGGCCTCAACAACTTTGTGGTAGAGAATTCCACAGGTTCACAATTCTCTGAGTGAAGAAGTTTCTCCTCATCTCGGTCCTAAATTTTACTTGAGAGCAGCTGAAATTGGCGGCCTCCTGACTTGTAGTCCCCATGGTTTGTGGTTGGGTTGAGGAACTGGTGATAGCAACCAAAATGTATTCTAGGTCCTGAAACCAGTGTATAACTCTCATTTATGAGAGCATTAGATCAAAAATCACACCAGATGGGGCCCCAGGTGCAAAATCAGTATGCAGTTTTCTTTCTACATTACAACAGTGACTACACTTCAAAAAGTACTTCAGTGGCTGTAAAGCATTTTGGGACATCCAGTGGCCGTGAAAGGCGATATATAAATGCAAGTCTTTTTTTCTTTTCTTTTTTGTCCAGCTACTGTCCTGTTCATGCCAAAAAATGGAGCCGTAGGCAGAAGAAAATCATTGTTCTTATTTCAAGTCATAGATGCTCAGCTGAGTGGAGAAAATAAGATGGCAAATTATTTGGATTGAGTTCATTGCACCAGCTTCTCCCTCTTTGATTGGTAGACTTTGATTACTGTTCTTGCTTGATTCATTGTTTCATGTCTTCAGAAGCATATCAACAGGATGGTAAGAGGGGAAAGGAGGGAACTGGAGATGAGTATAGCTCATGAAATGTGCTTCCACTACTGTTTCTGGTAGGGCATTCCATGTCCTAATAATCCATTGTGTAAAAAAATAATTCTCCTAATTTCTTCATTCTTAAATTTATACCCTCTAGTTATTGACGGTCCAACCAGTGGAAATGCTTTTTATTTACCTTATCAAAAGCCCTTATAATTTTGATCATCTTTATCAGACCTCCTCTTAATCTGCTTTGTGCTAATGAAAAGAACCCTATTCTCGAGCGCAAAACAAGGTAAAAGAGACAAATGGAAATCCCATCGGTGAGAAGAGAAGAACTGGTGAACAAAGTAAAGGGGACAAATTATTTCTGCTAGTTTGTCCCCATAACCAAACCCTCTCATTCCTGGTATCATCTTACTTAACCTTTTTTGAACAATCTTCATGACCGTAATGACTTTTCTAAAGCAATGCATGGATGCAGAAAAATACCTTCAAACAACAAGTGTACCCAAGCCATACTTGATACAAAAAATACAAAAGAATTAGATGTTTGGTGTTTTATTCCCCGTCATTAACATCGCCTTATCCTGATGTGCCCAAAATCGACAGAACAAGGTGGCGCAGAGAATGACTACACAATAACCTATATTATGGATCGCTATGGCTGAGATCTGAGCATCAGATTTTCCTCTTGGACAGTTTCCAATCTCTGATAGAGGAGAGGTAAGGAATGAAACTCTGAAGGAAGAGTTGACAGGCAGAACAATGCATAATGCATTAATACACCACCCTGTTGGGTCACCACTATGTTTTTTTTCTAGTTTCTTACATGGTGAATTCACAATCTCAACTTCTTGATCAAGGGGAAGATGCTGAGTGGATGCAAGTTGCATTCCCAGAGGAGGGAAGGCAAAACAGATGACATGTCAATTTACACCATTTTCATGTCCATGCATCATAGTGGCCAGCTCAAGAGCAGCATTGTAAGATACTCCGAGAACCAGGTGTATTAGCCAAGTAATGGATGTAGAGAAAATAACTTAACAAATGTGAAATAAAAATAAAAAGTACAGAGCTCCCTCAATGGCTTAGTTATTAAAACAAGTGTGTAATTGAGTCCTACAAAAAGAAGTCGTCCCAGATATCTGCACTGTTCCGAAGTAGCTCATCTCTGCTAGGAGACAATTGGCCTCAAAGCCCTGGACTAGAGAAGGGAAAATCAAGCAGGGTTTTTGCCCCACTCACTATCCATTGGCCATTCCTGCAAAGCACACGAGTGTGAATGTTGGATGAGGATAGGATCAGACATGGCTGTGTTGTCATCCATGGCTCAATCACCTGCTGATCATCATCATCATCGACGGTCCCTCGAAACGCGGATGACTTGCTTCCACGCCAAAAAAGGATAAGTTCACAGGTGTTCCAATGAAGGACCTAATATTCCAGATCCCGAACTACATCTTGAAGAGTGGAAGATACCGGTGCGTGGATTTTTTTTTTTTTTTTAAAAACGTGGGGTGGCCGCTGCACCCCAGCCACCACCGGGGCTTGACAGAGCTAGGTCTTGATCCAGTGGCAAAGGTTAACCAAGACGACTGGAGACCAGCTCTGCTGCACGTACCTCGTGTGCGCACATTTCGCAGTGTGGGCTGGCCCGTGCTGCTCCTGCTGATACACTGAAGCGGTTCACACATGAAAAAATGACACCTGAAGTAATGGAAGGTAACTGATACACCGGAATCATAGGATTGATTTTCTGCTGGGGTCGCAGTGGCAGAGCACACGGAAGTCTGCCTGGGCATTTTTTGTCAGCGACGCAGGAGGGAACCTCCTGGGATTTTCCAAAGTTTCCTCATTTATAAAATGACGACACATTCCCAGCACTTATTGGCCATGTACAGTAGGCACCTCAAGTCGCTGAAGAAATACCACCAACGATGTCTCCACAAGATCCTGCAAATCCCCTGGGAGGACAGACGCACCAACATTAGCGTCCTTGACCAGGCCTACATCCCCAGCATTGAAGCACTGACCACACTTGATCAGCTCCACTAGGCAGGCCACATTGTTCGCAAGCTAGACACGAGACTCCCAAAGCAAGCGCTTTACTCGGAACTCCTTCACGGCAAATGAGCCAAAGGCAGGCAGAGGAAACGTTACAAGGACACCCTCAAAGCCTCCTTGATAAAGTGCAACATCCCCACTGACACCTGGAAGTCCCTGGCCAAAGATCACCCTAAGTGGAGGATGAGCATCCGGGAGGGTGCTAAGCACCTCAAGTCTCGTTGCCGAGAGCATGCAGAAATCAAACGCAGGCAGCGGAAAGAGCGTGTGGCAAACCTGTCCCACCCACCCTTTCCCTCAACGACTATCTGTCCCACGTGTGTAGTTCTCGTATTGGACTGTTCAGCTACCCAAAAGTGGAAGCAAGTCTTCCTCGATTCCAAGGGACTGCCTATGATGATGACGTACAAGAAACTACATAAGAGATGAGTGAGAATCGAAATACGTTTTCTTCAGCATTTTTCATCTTTTGTTATTTAACACACTAAGAAATTCCATTCGTGGACTCAATTTAGAAGCATCATGACTAATGCACCGCTGAGTCAGAACAGAAGTATTGATTATAACTGGTAATAAAACAGAACAATTGAAATTCTATCAAACTTAGTTTTTATTAACTTTTGCGAATCACCAGAATAAATAGTTATTTTTACTAGTTCATCGTGTCAAACTTCAAGCTCTTCTCCAGACTTTTCTCCTGCTGCACTGACAGCTGAGAAACATTGGCCCCAATCATATGGTCAGTGGCATAGCTATGTCATCATAGGCGGTCCCTCGAAACGAGGATGACTTGCTTCTACGCCAAAAAAAGAATGAGTTCACTGGTGTTTCGAATGAAGGACCCGAACTACATCCTGAAGGGTGGATGATGCCTGTGCGTGGATTTTGTTAACATATGGTGGCCGTTGCACAGCAGCCACCACATGGGCTTGATGGAACTAGATCTTGACCCAGTGGCAAGGATTACCCAGGACGACTGGAGACCAGTTCTACTGCATGGACCTAGTGAGCACACATATCGCAGTGTGGGCTGGCCCGTGCTGCCCCTGGGCCCCTGGCCCCAAACTCATGCCTCTCTACAGTCTCTCGCTGCTCCTTCACCCCGACCTCGCGGCTCCTGCTGTACCTGCCCACGCTCCAATCACCAACCTGGACCTTGATGATGTCACTCTTCGCTGCTGTCACCCTTCTGCACCAGCTCGTGCTGCTCTCTGGAGCAGTACGCCTACACACTGCTCCTAGATCACTCACCTCTGTTCCTTTTATGGCCTCGACCTGCCGCTGGTGTTCTCACGCAGGTCGGAGCCTCCACGCCGCTCACCTCCAGTATGTCATCATCATCATAGACGGTCCCTCAAACGAGGATGACTTGTTTCCATGAGTTCACAGGTGTTTCGATGAAGGACCCGATGTTCCAGTCCTGAACTCCATGGAAGATGCTTGTGCGTGAATTTTTTTTAATGTGGGGTGGCCGTTGCACACCAGCCACCACGCGGGCTTGACAGAGCAAGATCTTGGCCCAGTGGCAAGGATTAACCAAGATGACTGGAGACCAGCTCTGCTGCACGGACCACGGACATAATCGCAGTGTGGGCTGGCCCGTGCTGCCCCTGGGCCCTCGCCTCTTCTGGGCCCCGTACCCTCATTGGTTGCACCTCCGCCACGATCTTGCGCCGCTCCTCCACCATAAACATTCACCGCATCTCGCCACTCATCTGCCCTGACCTTCCCACTCTGCACTCCGCTATGTAGTACGCCGCCGACCTTGGAAAAGAATTCGCACGTACCTTATGCGAGGCCCCACACATTTTCTTGTTCTGCAATGCAGAGATGTGTGCAGTGTATTGCATCCCTGAGCCCAGAAGCGCTGCGTCCCTTGACCGATCGTAAGTTCCGGATTTAGCGTGTGCGGAAATTGAACGATCACCGGCAACAAGGCATGTCAAGGGGAAGGAGTTCCAGGAGGGTCTTGCAGGAGGAAACTCATGGCACGGAGGACTAAACTTTCCTCGCGGGGGTAAGAATAGTGCTCCTCCTCCTGGCCCACATGGAAAGGGCCCCTTCTGGTCATAGATTCTCTTCTCTTCACCTAGCTTCTATATGTACCTATAGCATAAATTGCCGAGGCAATGTCTAGAAATTGGATATTTGTTCCATGTGGTCACCAGAGTACAAATTGATTCCAAAATCAGGCAGGTCAGTGGCAGAATATGGGTGGAATTATTGTTTTGTCAACTTGGTCTGAATTTCCCGACTCCTGGCCTTGACATGACCCATTGCTGGTCTTCTTAGGCAGTCCCTCGGAGTTGAGGATGACTTGCTTCCCCACTAATATAAGTTCTCAGGTGACTGAAGAATCCAATGCGGGACCTATAGTCTCCGTCACAGGTGGGGCAGACGGTGGCTGAAGGAATGGGTGGGTGGGGTGCTTGGGTTGCCGTGTGCTCCTTCCGCTGTCTGCGCTTGGCCTCAGCTTGCTCTCGGCAAAGAGATGCAAGGTGTTCAGCGCCTTTCTGGATGCTTTTCCTCCACTTTGAGCGGTCTTGGGCCAGGGATTCCCAGGTGTCGATGGGGATGTTGCACTTTTTCAAGGAGCCCTTGAGGGTGTCCTTGAAGCGTTTTCTCTACCCACCTGGGGCTCGCTTGCCGTGTCGAAGCTCCGAGTAGAGTGTTTGTTTTGGGAGTCTCGTGTCAGGCATGTGGATGTTGTGGCCCGTCCAATGGAGCTGGTTGAGCGTGGTCAATGCTTCGATGCCGGGGATGTTGGCATGTGTGAGAACACAGACGTTGGTGCGCCTATCCTGCCAGATAGGATCTTGGAGGCAGCGTCGGTGGTACTTCTCCAGTGTTTTGAGGTGCCTGCTGTACATAGTCCATGTCTCTGAGCCATATAGGAGGGCGGGTATCACAACTGCTCTGTAGACCATGAGCTTGGTGCCAGGTTTGAGGTCCTGGTCTTCAAAAACTCTCTTCCTCAGGCAATCGAAACGTGATTTGGCACACTGGAGGCGTTGTTGGACCTTGTCGTCAATGTCTGCCCTTGTTGATAGTAGGTTCGAGGTATGGAAAATGGTCCACGTTGTCCAAGGCCTTGTCGTGGATTTGAATAACCGTGGGGCAATGCAGTGTGGCGGGGGCAGGTTGGTAGAGGACCTTTGTCTTACGGATATTTAGTGTAAAGCTCATGTTCTCGTACACCTCGGTGCAGGTGTTGACGATAGCTTGGATTTCGGCCTCAGAGTGTGCGCAGACACAAGCGTCGTCTGCATACTGTAATTCAATGACAGAGGATGGGATGACCCTGGATCTGGCCTGGAGGCGGCGGAGGTGGAACAGATTCCCATTTGTCCTGCAATTTAGCTCCACTCCAGCGGGGAGCTTGCTGAGGGTGAGATGGAGCATTGCAGCAAGGAAGATCGAGAAGAGCGTTGGTGCGATGACACAGCCCTTCTTGACCCCGGTCCAAACGTGAATTGGGTCTGTGGTGGATCCGTTGGTCAGGATCACAGCTTGCATGCCATTGTGAAGCAGGCGGAAGATGGTGACAAACTTTTGAGGGTAGCTGAATCTGAGGCGGGTGCTCCATAATCCCTCGCAGTTGACAGTGTCAAAGGCCTTTGTTAGGTCAAAGGCGGCCACATACAAGGGTTGGTGCTGTTCCCTGCATTTCTCTTGTATTTTCTACGTGGTGAATATCATGTCCATTGTACCCCTTAGTGGACGGAGTCCGCATTGTGACTCTTGGAGGAGCTCTTCAGCCACGGGGAGATGATGATTCAGGAAGATTGTTGCGATGACTTTCCCTGTGGCCGACAGCAGGGAGACTCCTCTGTAGTTACCGCAGTGGGACTGGTCACCCTTCTTGAAGATGGTCATGATAACATAGGTTCATCCATAGTGTTTTTTTTTAATATAATGGTCTCTGCTTTCTTCATGAACAAAAATCCAAGCTCCATTGCGGCCACTTTCCCTCACTTCTGTTGTAGCTCCTGGCATGTTCTCTTCCTTCCAGATAAGAGAAATGTTGTCATGTATTTGCGCCAGTAGTGCTTCTCCACCATGTTTTAGTGCTTCGATGGAGGTTCCATCTGCTCCTGAGGCCTTGTTGTTCTTCAGTTGTCGGATGGCCTTTTCTACCTCATGCCGGGCTGGGGTTGTGCTGAGATAGTGACGCGTAGTATGCTGCGGGATGGAGCCGTGGACACTCACGTCAAAGACAGAGTCTCGGTTAAGGAGATCTTCAAAGTGCTCCTTCCAGCGGGCACTGACTGCCTCTCTGTCCTTGATGAGCACCACTCTTGGCCAGCAGCGGGCTACATCCTTGGGTGCTTGGGCCGTAGGTGGTCTTGACTGCGCTATCGAAGCCTCGCACTCCTTTTCCATCCACCGCATGCAAATAATGGACAAATGTTGGGCAGCAGGGCCCAGGTTCCCAACCCTCTCGCTTTCCTTCCAACCCTGTTCCTACCGCATTCCACGATTGCCTGGTGAACTATGGTGGTAGGTACAGGATAGCAGCATATGGCCCCCATTAGCAAATGGACAGAGACTAGTCCTGTTGCAGCACCACTTTGACTGTCCTTAGAGACCATTGGCAGGCTTCTGCCTCATTGTAGGAATCCCGGCAGGAGCCCCCCATGAACACCTGACCCAGGAAACTGGGTCATGGCAGGGTCGTGGCAGCAGGCAGAAATCCTGCCCACTCTAACGATAATCCATCCCCTAGTCTCTAAGTATTTTAGTGAATCATCCGACTTAGGTGTACACCTAAAGTACCTGAACATGTGGTCAGACACAAGTTAACTCTTGATATTGTTTGTGCTGTCAAAGCAAAAATTGAATTGAACCCATCGTAGACTATATCATGCACCTCCTAGTCGTCAGGTCAACAGTGACTGGTCCTGGAAACAAGCCACACCCTTGCCCTATTATCTGGGGACTGGTTCATGGTGGAGCGGGAATCAAAAGAGAAGGATATGATAAAAATGAATTAATGCACTGCACTGTTATAAAGAGGATGGAATACAGCACATTTGGATATTCCTGAGAACTATTGCTTCAGTAGAATTGTTGTCCCTTCACTGATTCTGCCCATGGCACACAGTATCCACTGGCAAATAAGATGGCCTGGAGGCCTGTTCCCTGATCTCCGACAATACCACTTTATTACAAAAGCAAAATACTGCGGATGCTGGAAATCAGAAATTAAAACAGAAAATGCTGGAAGTACTCAGCAGGTTGGGAAATACCTGTGGAGAGAGAAACAGAATTAACATTTCAGGTTGATGACCTTTACAGAACAGGTAAAAATCTACCATATCGTGGATGCTACACCACCTATTTAATACCCAGAAGAAATATTATGCATAAACATCCCTGATCCCTAAAGGTAATCAAGCACAATTACAGAATTTTTATCCATTGTTGCCATTTTACTCTGATCAGTGGGATGCAAGAGAAGTACCAGGCATTGGCATCAGCAGAACAGGAACTCTGGGAATACCATTAAGTATTGTATCAGTCCTGTCTAAAGTTATCTCTATAACCTTCAGTCTCGGTCCCAGCCTCATTTTCATTCTACTCTTTTTTTTGACAGAGTTAATCAACACAGCATTCATTACTGTGCAGGAGAACAATTTCTTCCAAAATCAAACCTCATTTGAGACTTGTTAGCTATGAACTTTTGTAATTTCTAGTTCTGTGCTGACATCTACAACAATCTGTGCCTCTCAGCATTTTAAAGACTTGGATCATATCCCCCTCAGTTTGATTTTCTCCAAGGAAAACAAAATCTTCTCTGGGGACTTCTCTCGCGCTAGAATGGTCACTGATGGCTGGCCTTCAAAGTTTCTCTTGCTCACTCCCTGTTGGAAAACATAGAAACAAAGATATTTACAGCGCAGAAGAGGCCATTTTGGCCCATCATGTCTGCCTCGGCCAACAAAGAGCCACACGGCCCTTGGTCAGTAGCCCTAAAGGTTACATACAAACCCATGAACAATGACGGAAAGGCAAAGAGCACCCAGCCCAACCAGTCCACCCCACACCACTGCAACACCCCTTCTACTAAAAAAACATCTAGACTCCACCCCAACCGGAGCCATGTGATCTCCCAGGAGAGGCAAAAACCAGATAAAAACCCAGGCCAATTTAGGAAGAAAAAATCTGGGAAAATTCCTCTCCAACCCATCCAGGCAATCGAAATTAGTCCAAGAGATCACCCTGGCCGTATTCTATTCCCGGCAGTACTTAATATTATGCGCCGACCAACAAAAGGTCATCCAGTCTAATCCCAATTACTAGCTCTAGGTCCGTAACCCTGCAGGTTACTGCACTTTAAGTGCCCATCCAACCATCTCTTAAAAGTGGTGAAGGTTTCTGCATCCACCACTCTTCCAGGCAGCGAGTTCCAGATCTCCACAACCCTCTGCGTAATGAAGCCCCCCCCCACCCACAAATCCCCTCTAAACCTTCCACCAACCACCTTAAAACTATGCCCCTTCTTAATAGCCCCCTCCACCTAGCTATCACTTAGCACCACTATCAACTGGCACGTCTGAGCCAGGGAACTCACCCTGTCTGGAAACAACTGGCGCAAACTTCTGTCTCATCATTCTTAGGCCAGTGCATTAATGCCTCATCTGCTATGCCTGGCTCACCATGCACCTTAATTTTAAACCTAATTTATTGTGGTACTCTCAAACATGCTCAGAATTGGCATCGTGCAATAGAGTCTAGAGCTATATAGGTCCTTAAGTTCAGCGCAGAATTGGGAATTGAACCCAAGACCCGGATATGGAGCAGCACTACACTGAACAGTATAAATATCCACTCAACAGTCAGGGGAGCTTTACAATTAGCATTTTAACATCACTTTCCTTTGCTTTCATATATTTTCCAGTACCTTTTCTTCTATTTCTTTAATTTCAGTCTCTTGAGTTTGGATTTTATGGGAGTGTCATGTATGTACTTTTGGGATCACTAGCCACTAGATGACGTCACTGTTGGAGGCCACTGGACTGCACGCACGCCCAAGTATAAAAGACCAGCCATTTTGTATATTAGTCACTTTGGGCCTTAATAAAGCAGAGCCAAGGTCATACCTCTTGGAGTTAAACAGTACTCAGTCTAACAGTTATTGCATACACAACAGGAAGTAATCGATTATTTGTTATTTGTTTTGCTAGATACTGCTAATAGATATTAGCCTGAACAATTCACAACCATTCTCTTGGAGGAATGCGTGTTTAAAGAACTAATGGACTTGGTTTGCAGGAATCACCACATGACTTCTAACTATTACAATTATTTCTATTGACTTTGTAAGCTATTTCCCAAGCTTGCTTATATTGTGCGAGGTTCTAAAACTGAAAGCAATGGCTGGAAGGCCAATAATGGTTGGAAAATAGCAAGCATACCAAATAATAAGTATGTAGAACCAGTTATTGTTGGCTGGCCTGAAGCAAAGTGATCAAAAGCATTCAGTCATAATATACTGATTGTTACTTTCTAAGTCATGCAAAGTAATTTACTAGAAATTTTATTATTTCTGCCTTTGATTTTGTGACACATTAATCTTTTACATCATAATAGCTGTTTTGGCTGTGATGTAAAATTACCACCAGTACTAAATGTACAGCTCAGCAAAGGGATTTTCACTTACATCATTATTGTTAGAAACAAAGCTCATCAATTTTGCATGAAAGTTTAGATAGACAGCCATTCTTCCTAGGGTTCTATTTACTGAGTAAAATCCAACAGAGCTATTTTAAATAATTGATTTGCCAGACATGTATTATCTGAGACACATCAAGTAACATCTGTGGGATAATGATGAACAAAGGTGTATCGTTAATAAGTCCAACTGCACCAACTACTCCCCAGAAAACAGAATCTTAATAATATATTGGCTGATGAATTGCTCCATAATTCCTAAATGCTTTATCATTTTTTTTCACAATTACTTTCAATCATGCTTTCTGTCATGTATTCAACCAGCATTGTGACCCATGTATAATCTGACCTAAGTTGTACACTGTGAGAACAAGGACCACTAGGTGGGAGACACTCCTAACCTGGACCTTCAGATATAAAAGGGGAGCTCCACCCACCTTCATCACTTGAGTGCTAAGGAATAAAAGACAGGTCACAGACTGACCTTCTCTCAAGTATGGGCCTCGTGTGCATTTATACTGTATAGTAAGGACGTATCACTTTCATTGCTGCATTTTATAGAAACATAAAAAACATAGAAATTTACAGCGCAGAAGGAGGCCATTTTGGCCCATCATGTCCACGCCAGCCGACAAAGAGCCGCACAGCCCTTGGTCAGCAGCCCTGAAGGTTACATATAAACCTACGAACAATGAACAGTGGCGGAAAGGCAAAGAGCACCCAGCCCAACCAGTCCGCCTCACTCAACTGCGACACCCCTTATACTGAAACATTCTACACTCCACCCCAAATGGAGCCATGTGATCTCCTAGGAGAGGAAAAAAAACAGATAAAAATCCAGGCCAATTTAGGGAGAAAAAAATCTGGGAAAATTCCTCTCCGACCCATCCAGGCGATCAAAATTAGTCCAGGAGTTCACCCTAGCCATATTCGATTCCCTGCAGTACTTACCATTTGTAATGTACGTATGAATGACTCCACGTGGCAACGTGTTGTATTCAAACTGTAGTGAACTTGGTCCTTTATTCCAAACTCCAGAGTGAACCTTTTATACTGGGCCCTGTTACCAGGGCAGGAAACCCCTGGTCTCCACTAGTTGCACCCTCTAGTGGTGCCAGCATGTATATACACAGTGCAAATCTTACTGATAGCACATCAGGCAAACAAGTCTCCATCTTTTGCAACTATACAGTGACTACACAGAGAGCATATCTATAGTCTGCATACACAACATCACTCTCCCCCAAGTCCTTTCTGCCAATTACATTTGCACTATGTGCTCTGGCATAGCTCTCCCCAGACTTAAGTGCCAATAGCCCTTGCACCTTGGCTGTGCTTTGGTTTGGCTCTCTCCCTGTTAACCCCAAAGTCCTTTTGCCACAACGTTGGGTAGTGGTTACCAGTTTAGATGGTTCGATGATGCAATAGGTTCCAGTGAGTTCTCGGTGTGATCCATGTGTGTGTCCATGGCTACACTCATCCATTCCCCCGTGCCCCCCCTCCCCCGCCAGCGAGATCATGCAGTTGGGCTGTTACATTAACATACAGGATCAGACACAGTGCAAGTACAAAGAAAGGAAGAATTTTTTTTCTTTTTTACAGTTTGTAACGTGACACCTTGGTGCAGTGACTTACATTCGTTATGTTTTACGGTCGTGCGCCAGGATTGGGTAGATTGCATTCATGGTTCAGTCATGGTCAGTACTGAGGTAACAGTACAGGTATGCGAGGACACTAGTTCCAGAGCAACTGAATGGGGTCCTAGTTGTCTGATGGTGGCGCTATGCCCCCCTGCTAGCGGGGTGGGCTTGGTTCGCTCACTTAGCCAGGACTCAGGGCCTTTGCCATTGCCTAGTGGTGGGCAGAGCCACAGATGTGTGTGGCCTCCCTATCCTCCTTTGAGGGCTGCAGTGTCTTCTGCCTGCTCTCTAATGGTGTTGGGAACCCGGCTGTTCCAGGTCCCATTTGGGGAACTCGTTGGTTCTGAACTTTCACTCCCAGACATGGCGGAGGTAGCGACTGGGTCTGGGGGCTGCACCATCTCCACCCGGGAGGTGGGTAACGGTGGCTGACTGCACGTATTGGCACCGGTTTCGTTTCCGGGTCCGTGGCAAATAGTGCCATCGGATGCCTGCAGCGTGGGATAGACCTGGGGCAGGGTATCAGGATCAGTGCCTTCACCCTCCTGAGGTCACTGGCCTATAACTTGTGGGGACACCTGGAGCTGGGCATCAGGATCAGTGCCTTCACCCTCCTGAGGTCACTGGCCTATAACTTGTGGGGACACCTGGAGCTGGGCATCAGGATCAGTGCCTTCACCCTCCTGAGGTCACTGGCCTATAACTTGTGGGGACACCTGGGGCTGGGCATCAGGATCAGCGCCTTCACCCTCCTGAGGTCAATGGCCTATAACTTGTGGGGACACCTGGGGCAGGGTATCAGGATCAGTGCCTTCACTCTCCTGAGGTCACTGGCCTATAACTTGTGGGGACACCTGGGGCAGGGTATCAGGATCAGTGCCTTCACCCTCCTGAGATCGCTTGCTTGCTACTTTTGGGGACACTCTATTCCCGACATCTCGCAACAACATTTTGTTCTTTACATTAGGAAAAGTACCGACAATTCGCAACAACATTTTGTTCACAATCTTAATTGGTTCATTACATTGATTGCCATGAATACAATGTCTCTTTAAGTTCAGTTGGTTGCAGGTCTCCTTTAAGAGAACCCTGCTGGTTTTACCTCAGTCAAATCCTTTGTTAGACACCACGTGTTCATCCCTCAGCGTTGCACCTCGTGATATTGCTGCGGCCATTTTTTTTTTCAGCCACGCTGCCCCTCGCTGCAGCAGGGATGCCATCTTGCCTCTGACCTCGAGGTCGACTGCCTTGATCCTTCTCTCCCGCGATTCTACCACAAAAGCTGGAAGAGTGCCTGTGAATTCGATCTTCCTCCCCAGGAGTCCTGCCACTGGAGCTGCGAAGGTACTTTTAGGTTGTTCTGGTCGGATCATTGCCATGCAGTCGTGATGGACAGTCTGTGCCTCAGGTGCTGCGCTGGTCTGTTCTCTGGTGCCTGGCCCAAGTGAAGGTGAGGTTTTGCTCTGCCTCTGAGCATGGGGGTCATCGATTGCTGGAGTGAAGAGGTCTTCCCATTTCCACTGCATCTTCCCCATCCACCTTCTTCCGAGTAGCGTTGGACCATCACCTGCAACAATCCACAGAGATAACTTGTGCACCACGCCATTATGGATTACACTTACATCCACACTACCAAGGACTGGGATCAGCTCCTTGGTGTAGGTGCGCAACTTTTCCTGTACTGGAATCAGCTCGGGTCGTTTTTCGTTCCATAGCCTCTCAAAGGCATCCTGGCTCATCACTGACTGGCTCGCTCCCGTGTCCACTTCCTTGAAGACTGGAACGCCGTTTATCTCGACTTTCATCTTCACTAGAGGACAATCGGGGGTGCAGGTATACACTCCATACACTTCTTCTTGGGGCTGAGCTGCTTCTCTGGCCAAATCATCATAATTCCCGCTGGATTCAAAGTCATCTACCGACTCCTCTGCTAGACGGTGAGTCGTATTTCCTTTACACATATGCTGGAGGTGGCCCTTCGCGTTACAGGCTTTGCATACGTACTCAGCAAACCTACACTGGTGAGCCCTATGGTTTCCTCCACAACACCAGCATGGTGCTACTCGATTAGCACCCCTCGGCGCAGAGTTCTGGAACCCTGAGGTCTGTTCTCTCTGCCCTGGGCAGAGCCATGTTCTACAGTCTTGCCTGTGAAAGGCACCAATCTGTGTACAGTACTTGCTGGGTTTGAGTCCACACGATGAATAATTTGCTTGATGCTGCAGGTCAAGGTCATGAACGCCTGACTGATGCTGATGGCTTTCTGCAGGCTGACTGTGGTGTCGGCGGATAATAGCTTGTGAAGGAGGCCCTCGTGCCCAATTCCCATAACGAAGATGTCTCGCAATTCCTCGTTGACTAGTGGGGTGCCGCAGGGCTCAGTGCTGGGACCCCAGCTATTTACAATATACATTAACGATTTGGATGAAGGAATAGAGTGTAATATCTCCAAGTTTGCGGATGACACTAAACTGGGTGGTGGTGTGAGCTGTGAGGAGGACGCTAAGAGGCTGCAGGGTGACTTGGACAGATTAGGTGAGTGGGCAAATACATGGCAGATGCAGTATAATGTGGATAAATTGAGATTATCCATTTTGGGGGCAAAAACACGAAGGCAAAACATTATCTGAATGGCGGCAGACTAGAAAAAGGGGAGGTGCAACGAGACCTGGGTGTCATGGTTCATCAGTCACTGAAAGTGGGCATGCAGGTACAGCAGGCGGTAAGGAGGGCAAATGGTATGTTGGGTTTCATAGCTAGGGGATTTGAATATAGGAGCAGGGAGGTCTTACTGTAGTTGTACAGGGCCTTAGTAAGGCCTCACCTGGAATATTGTGTTCAGGTTTGGTCTCCCAATCTGAGGAAGGATGTTCTTGCTGTTGAGGGAGTGCAGCGAAGATTCACCAGACTGATTCCAGGGATGGCTGGGCTGTCATATGAGGAGCGACTGGATCAACTGGGCCTTTATTCACTGCCGTTTAGAAGGATGAGAGGGGATCTCATAGAAACATATAAGATTCTGACGGGACTGGACAGGTTAGATGCAGGAAGAATGCTCTCAATGTTGGGGAAGTCCAGAACTAGGGGACATATTCTTAGAATAAGGGGTCGGCCATTTAGGACTGAGATGAGGAGAAACTTCTTCACTCAGAGAATTGTTGACCTGTGGAATTCCCTGCCGCAGAGAGTTGTTGATGCCAGTTCATTGGATATATTCAAGAGGGAGTTAGATATGGCCCTTACGGTTAAGGGGATCAAGGGGTATGGAGAGAAAGCAGGAAAGGGGTACTGAAGGAATGATCAACCATGATCTTATTGAATGGTGGTGCGGCTCGAAGGGCCGAATGGCCTACTCCTGCACCTATTTTCTATGTTTCTATGTTTCTATGAGGTCCGTGCCAAAATCACACGGTGCCGCAAGTCTCCTGAGGTCGGCAGCATATTTTGCAATCTCCTGGCCCTCAGGTCTGCGGTGAGTGTAGAATCTGTCCCTGGCCGTGAGGATGTTCTGTTTTGGTTTTAGTTGGTCGCGAATTAGTTCAGTCAGCTCATTGTATGTCTTATCCTTGGCCTTCATGGGTGCCAGCAAGTCCCTGACGAGGTGGTGGACCTCGGGCCCACAACTGGTCAGCAGTATAGCCTTGCGCTTCTCCGCCGATGCGTCCGTCTCCCCTGCCAGGTCGTTTGCCATGAAATATAGCTCGAACCTTTCCGTGAAAGCATCACAATCATCACCCTCTGTGAAGTCTTTTAGTGTGCCATAAGTAGCCATAATATCGCGTGAAAATCCTTATTCTCGTCGCCTGTTATTATGTCTGTAATGCACTTATGAATGACTCCATGAGGCATTGTGTTGTATTCAACTGTAGTGACCTTGGTCCTTTATTCCAAACTCCAGAGTGAGGCACAAGCATGGTATGCAGCCTTTTATACTGGGCCCTGCCATCAGGGCAGAAAACCCCCTGTCTCCACCAGTTACACCCTCTAGTGGTGCCAGCATGTATAAACACAGTGCAAATCTTACTGATCGCACATCAGGCAAACAAGTCTCCATCTTATGCAACTATACAGTGACTACACAGAGAGTATATCTATAGTCTGCATATACAACACCATTAATACTGCGTCGGCCAACAAAAGCCTAATCCTAATTACCAGCTCTAGGTCTGTAACCCTGCAGGTTACGGCACTTTAAGTGCCCATAGTTTAAAACTTCTGGGTTGAGGTAGCCTGGAAGCAGACATTTCAGAGGTAATTACCTGATTTCATGCTTTTGGGAACATATGTCAGAAATTTGGGTGCCCGCTGTGAATGATGTTCTGACCATTTAAATTGAAGGCCCGGTAAATCGTGCATGACATGTTCCAATTTTCTTCCACACGCTGCCATGGGTGACATTGCCACTGGCAGAACAAAATTATCCCTGATGTGTGGAATCCTCTCTGCAATGGCATCATGAGGTTCTACATCATTGAATCTCTGAAAAGGTCAGACTGCTCATAGCTTACTTTCAGTAATACAGTGATCATTTTAGAAGTGAATTTGTTGTATATTATGTATGGGATTTCTTTTTATGTCCCATAAAAATGTTAATTTCAATTAGTGTATCTTAGAGCATTTTGTAAATTACTTTTTATATATACATAAATATTTTCTGATGTATATATTACTTCATAAAAGAGAATATAATGCACATGTGCTGGACAGAAAACACTACTTGAGCGCAGGTGCTAACCTATTATTATTACAGCATTTTAAATAAATTTACATCTTTGTTTAAATAATGGACAGCCAGAAGGTCACTGTGAGCATGACAAGTCCCATCATCATAGGCAGTCCCTCGGAATCAAGGAAGACTTGCTTCCACTCCAAAAATGAGTCCTTAGGTGACTGTACAGTCCAATACAAGAACCACAGTCCCTGTCACAGGTGGAACAGATAGTCGTTGAGGGAAGGGGTGGGTGGGACAGGTTTGCTGTACGCTCTTTCCACTGCCTGTGTCTGGTTTCTGCATGCTGTCGGCGATGAGACTCAAGGTGCTCAGCGCCTTCCCGGATGCACTTCCTCCACTTAGGGCAGTCTTTGGCCAGGGTCTCCCAGGTGTCGGTGGGGATGTTGCACTTTATCAGGGAGGCTTTGATGTGTCCTTGTAACGTTTCCTCTGCCCACCTTGGGCTCACCTGCCGTGTCGGAGTTCCGAGTAGAGCGCTTGCTTTGGGAGTCTTGTGTCAGGCATGCGAACAATGTGGCCTGCCCAGCGGAGCTGGTCGAGTGTGGTCAGTGCTTTGATGCTGGGGATGTTGGCCTGGTCGAGGACGCTAACGTTGGTGCATCTGTCCTCCCAGGGGATTTGCAGGATCTTGTGGAGACATCGTTGGTGGTATTTCTCCAGCGATTTGAGGTGTCTACTGCATATGGTCCACGTCTCTGAGCCATACAGAAGGGCAAGTATCACAACAGCCCTGTGAGCTTGCTGGCAGATTTGAGGGCCTGATCTTTGAACACTCATTTCCTCAGGCGGCCAAAGGCTGCGCTGGCGCAGTTGAGGTGGTGTTGAATCTCGTCGTCGATGTCTGCCCTTGTTGATAACAGGCTTCCGAGGTATGGAAAGTGGTCCACCTTGTCCAGGGTCGCGCCGTGGATTTTGATGACTGGGGTGGGGGGGCGGGGGGGAGTGCTGTGTGGCGGGGACAGGCTGGTGGAGGACCTTTGTCTTACAGATGTTTAATGTAAGGCCCATGCTTTTGTATGCTTCAGTGAAGATGTTGACTATGACTTGGAGTTCAGACTCTGAATGTGCGCAGACGTATGCATTGTCCGCGTACTGCAGTTCAACGAAAGGTTTGAGGTCCAGAAGAGGCGAGGGCCCTGGGGCTTCACGGGCCAGCCCACAATGTGATATGTGTACGCACGAGGTCTGTGCAGCAGAGCTGGTCTCCAGTCTTGGATAACCCTTGCCACTGGACCAAAACCTAGCTCTGTCAAGCCCGTGTGCTGGCTGGTGTGCAACGGCGACCACACATTAAAAAAATCCATGCACAGGCATCTTCCACCCTTCAGAATGTAGTTCGGGATCCAGAATATCATTGCAACACCTGTGAACTCATCCGTTCTCGGCGTGGATGTCATTCATCCTCATTTCGAGGGATTGCCCATGATGATGGTCCAGAACTTAAAGAAGGGTAACTTTGAAGGTATGAGGCGTGAATTGGCTAGGATAGATTGGCGAAGGATACTTAAGGGGTTGACACTGGATGGGCAATGGCAGACATTTAGACACCGCTATGGATGAACTACAACAATTGTACATCCCTGTCTGGCGTAAAAATAAAAAAGGGAAGGTGGCTCAACCGTGGCTATCAAGGGAAATCAGGGATAGTATTAAAGCCAAGGAAGTGGCATACAAATTGGGCAGAAATAGCAGTGAACCTGGGGTCGGGAAGAAATTGAGAACTCAGCAGAGGAGGACAAAGGGTTTGATTAGGGCAGGGAAAATAGAGTAAGAGAGGAAGCTTGCAGGGAACATTAAAACGGACTGCAAAAGTTTCTATAGATATGTAAAGAGAAAAAGGTGAGTAAAGACAACCGTAGGTCCCCTGCGGTCAGAATCAGGGGAAGTCATAATGGGGAACAAAGAAATGGCAGACCAATTGAACAAGTACTTTGGTTCGGTATTCACTAAGGAGGACACAAACAACCTTCCGGATATAAAAGTGGTCAGAGGGTCTAGTAAGAAGGAGGAACTGAGGGAAATCCTTATTAGTCGGGAAATTGTGTTGGGGAAATTGATGGGATTGAAGGCCGATAAATCCCCAGGGCCTCATGGACTGCATCCCAGAGTACTTAAGGAGGTGGCCTTGGAAATAGTGGATGCATTGAGTCATTTTCCAACATTCCATTGACTCTGGATCAGTTCCTATGGAGTGGAGGGTAGCCAATGTAACCCCACTTTTTAAAAAAGGAGGGAGAGAGAAAACAGGGAATTATAGACTGGTCAGCCTGATATCAGTAGTGGGTAAAATGATGGAATCAATTATTAAGGATGTCATAGCAGCGCATTTGGAAAATGGTGACATGATAGGTCCAAGTCAGCATGGATTTGTGAAAGGGAAATCGTGCTTGACAAATCTTCTGGAATTTTTTGAGGATGTTTCCAGTTGAGTGGACAAGGGAGAACCAGTTGATGTGGTATATTTGGACTTTCAGAAGGCTTTCGATAAGATCCCACACAAGAGATTAATGTGCAAAGTTAAAGCACATGGGATTGGGGGTAGTGTGCTGACATGGATTGAGAACTGGTTGTCAGACAGGAAGCAAAGAGTAGGAGTAAATGGGTACTTTTCAGAATGGCAGGCAGTGACTAGTGGGGTACCGCAAGGTTCTGTGCTGGGGCCCCAGCTGTTTACATTGTACATTAATGATTTAGACGAGGGAATTAAATATAGTATCTCCAAATTTGCGGATGACACTAAGTTGGGTGGCAGTGTGAGCTGTGAGGAGGATGCTATGAGGCTGCAGAGTGACTTGGATAGGTTAGGTGAGTGGGCAAATGCATGGCAGATGAAATATAATGTGGATAAATGTGAGGTTATCCACTTTGGTGGTAAAAACAGAGAGACAGACTATTATCTGAATGATGACAGATTAGGAAAAGGGGAGGTGCAACGAGACCTGGGTGTCGTGATACATCAATCATTGAAGGTTGGCATGCCGGTACAGCAGGCGGTTCAGAAAGCAAATGGCATGTTTGCCTTCATAGCGAGGGGATTTGAGTACAGGGGCAGGGAGGTGTTGCTACAGTTGTACAGGGCCTTGGTGAGGCCACACCTGGAGTCTTGTGTACAGTTGTGGTCTCCTAACTTGAGGAAGGACATTCTTGCTATTGAGAGAGTGCAGCGAAGGTTCACCAGACTGATTCCCGGGATGGCGGGACTGACATATCAACTGGGTTTGTATTCACTGGAGTTCAGAAGAATGAGAGGGGATCTCATAGAAACGTTTAAAATTCTGATGGGTTTAGACAGGTTAGATGCAGGAAGAATGTTCCCAATGTTGGGGAAGTCCAGAACCAGGGGTCACAGTCTAAGGATGAGGGGTAAGCCATTTAGGACCGAGATGAGGAGAAACTTCTTCACCCAGAGAGTGGTGAACCTGTGGAATTCTCTACCACAGAAAGTTGTTGAGGCCCATTCACTAAATATATTCAAAAAGGAGTTAGATGTAGTCCTTACTACTAGGGGGATCAAGGGGTATGGCGAGAAAGCAGGAATGGGGTACTGAAGTTTCATGTTCAGCCATGAACTCATTGAATGGCGGTGCAGGCTTGAAGGGCCGAATGGCCTACTCCTGCATCTATTTTCTATGTTTCTATGTTTCTATGATGCAGTTCGACGACAGAGGTTGGGACGGTCTTGGATCTGGCCTGGAGGCGATGAAGGTTGAACTGGTTCTGTAGTTTAGTTCCACTCCAGCTTGTTGAGTGTAAGGTGGAACATTGCAGCGAGAAAGATTGCGAAGAAGGATGGCGCGATGACACAGCCCTGCTTGACCCCGGTCCGGACGTGGATTGGATCTGTGGTGGATCTGTTGGTCAGGATCACGGCCTGCATGTCGTCATGGAGCAGTCGGAGAATGGTGCAAATCCCTGCAAATAGCAACATATGCCTTATAAGCCCATCTATGAAGGAATCCTCTGCATCATACAAGCTATTTCAAGATAATGCAGAAACTATTCCTCAATAAGTAAGTGTGTGAAACACCTTTGGGACATTTCCCAGTCTGGGAAGATAATGTTTGGTCTCTGCCTGGAACTAGGGAAATTCCAGGTGTTCTAGAATGCATTTCTGGAAGTCTATACAACCTCCCACCCAGACCCTGACCACATTCCAAAAAAAAAAGTCAGATTGAACCAGAAACCAACAAGCTTAGTGCCTCTCAAACCCTTTAAAGCCCATTACTAGATTTGTAAAAGCACTGATACCCCTAAATTGCCAAAGTCCTAGGGAGCTTTGTCAAATTATTCTGACCATGAAAACATGTACTGTTCTTAGCATGTGCATAATATATCAACTCCCAATCGGCCATTGTGTCCTCTGTAACTACCATGTGCCAGTGATTTTAAAAATATATATATACACATACTCTTTTCTCAAGACAAATTAATTTTTAAAACTGTTAAATAAAATGGACAAAGGAATATCATATGAACAATCTATTTTCTTCAGAATGCCGATGATCTGGCAGAGAAGAACCTTCACCCTCCCTTCACGGACAACTGCATCCCTGACCTATTCTCCTGGGTCAGAGTTCATTACCAATGCATGGCAGGCTTCAGGCTGCCGGCATGATTCCAGCTGCCAAGAGGGAGCCTGCCAGTGCCACCGAGAAGATGCTGGAAAATGCTGCAGCATCATGAGCAGCAAGGGAAGAGATCGCATCCTAAACAGGTAAATCATCATCATTGGCGGTCCCTCGTTTCGAGGATGACTTGCTTGCACGCCAAAAAAGGATGAGTTCACAGGTGTTTCAATGAAGGACCTAATATTCCAGGTCCTGAACTACATCCTGAAGGGTGGATGCCTGTGCGTGGATTTTTTTAACGTGTGGTGGCCGTTGCACACCAGCCACCACACGGGCTTGACAGAGCTAGGTCTTGGTCCAGTGGCAAGGGTTACCCAAGACGACTGGAGACCTGCTCTGCTGCATGGACCTAGTGCGCACACATATCACAGTGTGGGTTGCCCCTGGGCCCCTGGCCCCGAACAGCCATGATCTTATTGAATGGTGGTACAGGCTCGAAGGGCCGAATGGCCTACTCCTGCACCTATTTTCTATGTTTCTATGTTTTTCTATGTTTCACGCCTCACCTGGGCCCCGATCACATCCCTCCACAGTCTCTCGCCACTCCGGCTGTGTCTGCCCACGCTCCAATCACCGACCTGGAACTTGATGACGTCACTCTTCGCTGCCGTCGCAGCTCGTGCTGCTCCCTGGAGTGGCACGCCGCCACACTGCTCCCAGGCTGCTGCTCGCCACTCCTTTTATGGCCCCGACCTGCCGCTGGTGTTCTCACACAGGTCGGGGCCTCCACACTGCGTAAAAGTGGAGGTGTCAGCCAGGTCCTTTCCGTTCATGGCTGCAATACCACTGCTGCCCTGGGCTTACCATCACCTTTCACCAGACAGTGCTGGAGAGCATCATGGCCCATTAGAACAACAATTAACCCACATTTTATTCAGGCTAACCTGGTGTGGTGCAGATACTTTTATTGTTCTTTTCACAGGTATTTCCCTTTAATGAAAGTGTATAGAGTGTATCTTCTGCTTCCTGACTGTGTACTCCGTATAAAAGTACTCCCTATTGTGGAAATGTATTTTTATCTAAGCTGTACCACACGGTATTTTTGTGCCCTTTTTAATATAAAACAAAATGGAGTCCTGGTCCTACCAGAAATTTCTGCAACAAGCAGTCGGCTTGCATAAACAGCTAAACCTGGCTTGAAATGGCTGATAGCCACCAGACAGCCAGGAGACAAGTCCTGCTGAGACAAGTACCACCCATGGTGCTCTCCTATTGTCTATACGACACCAGTTCCACTCCACCCCACCCTTTTCGAAGTATTCAAACCACCAGCCATTATCTCTTGTAGAAACCTCATCCATTTGATGCAAAAAGATAACTGACCAGGAAACTGGACAATCCTGACACAATGCAAGGCAGGTAATAGCTCATTACCACACTCTCATCGAGTAATGGCCGGCTGGCCAACTAATAACCCTGACAAAAGGAAATATCTGGAAACCATGTCAGGACAAGGATGTAATAATTAACTCTTTATCTGTATTCACTGACTGCGAGACAGAGCCAATACACAGGGAGAGGCCATAACTTGGGTTTTACTGTATAAATATCTCGTGAAGTTGTACCATTTGGAAGGTGTTCACTTAGCCATTGACTGAGTGTGACCTTTCCCTTGCTAGCAAGTAAATTAAAGAAACTTCTGCCGGAGATGAAGGTGTCTGAGTCGTTTATCGGGAGTCGAGATTTCAACAGTAACTTCTTGGAGGTTCCACCGAGATGCATACTCTCTGCCCTGTGAGTAAAACGGATACAGGCATAGTGCCTCCCCAGTGAAAGGCTTCAGTGGCCAAAACAAGGTGAGCCTTTTGCTCACAAGAGGTTTCTTCACTGTTGAATCGCATATGTAATCTGTTGTCCACAGGGGAGGTATTGCAATCTACGAGACTCGACATTTAAAAGCTAAAGTTATTTTTTTATGATCATTTCTTTCTCAGCTTGCAGGCAGAAGAGATCTGGTTCTGGAAATATCTTGAAACAGCCCGGGGAAGGTTTCAGTAGGAAAAGGTAAAAAGAGCGCTATCGAAGGTTCTTATGTGATAAGATTAGGGGAAAAAAAAGCGCTAATCGATCGAAGGTTCTTATGTGATCAGAGTTAAGGTAATGGGACTATAAGTTTTATAAGTTTTATTCGGATAAGTTAAGAACTCGGTCTGTAGTGGTGTACAACGCAGGCTGAGAATTGATTATTTGTTTAGATAGAGTTTAAGGCTATGATTTGTATACTCACGTGAATATTGTTTGTCCTAGTTGTCCTTGTTATACTGTTGTGTGCAATACCTTTGTGTGACATTGCAATTAGAGAAACGGGAAGTAGATCTGTCACAAGGAAATCAATACCGTGACGGCCCTGCAGGCAGCACACGAAGTCTTACCCGTGGACAAGGGCCCAGTGCCCTGGAGCCATCATCATCGGCATTCCCAGTAAGACTTTTCCCAAGTCCACTCCCTGAGGGGGCTCCGATTCCTATTTATTGACTATGGTCACCAAGTGAGTTAAGAATAATTGTGGAAGGATTGGCAGACCCTAAAACCAGTATTGAAAAGGCCATAGACCAGTTAAAAGTGATCATCTTGTGCCACGAACCCAGTATATTAGATGGTCAAATCTTACTGAAAGCATGGTTAAAGGACACTAAATTTGCCGAACTTGAGATAAAATTCACAAATTTTAAAATCCATCGAGAGGCTCCCAATGCAGATTCCAGCACGAAGCCAGGAGAGGGGTTCTGGGAAAGATGTTGGGAAGCCTTACACCAGGTGTTCCCAAGGAAAACGAATTGGTCCAAAATTATGGAAACTACACAAAGAAAGGAGGAGCATGTTGAGGATTATGTAGAAAGAGTGCGAGAGATCATGAAGCAATGTTCAGGCATGAAAATAGAGGAGGTAGAATCTCCCATGATCAGCGCTGTGGTAAACGGGCTACGATCAGAGATCCCTTTAAACTAGTTTGTCTCGGATGGCGACAGGAATCGCTATCCAAGGTTGTATCTATGTTAAAGGACATACAAGAGCGAAACAGAGAATCTAAAAGCAAGGTTAGCGTGTTTGTGGAACAAGCAGCTCCAACAACACCCGCTCCAGTGACACCGTCCTACTGCCCCCCACACACCCCCCCCGCCCCGGATAGAGGAAGAGGGCAAGGCAGAGGAGGAAACTTTAGGGGAAGAGGGAGAGGAGGTGTAGGGCGGGAATATGATACCTGTTACAATTGTGGTCAGACTGGACACTGGGCTAGAAATTGCCCGTCAAAACAGCAACAACCAAATTATGATTGGACTCAACAGGCAGGTAATAGAGCACCCCCTCCCCCTCGAGGACCTAACCCGTATGCGACCCAAGCCCAGGTACATGCCAGACCTCAGACTAATTTCTCTGTTCAAAATTCATTTGGACCACAGAATCAAAAGCAATTCGGCCAACGACCAAATTACCCGTATAATGATCAATGACGCCCGATCCCAGACCCAAATGCTGTGAACAAACAGCTACCCGTCGTTTCGTTAAATGCCATAGGAGAACGTGAAGTAAAAATACGAATACAAGGAAAGGATATCGCATTCCTGGTTGATACTGGACCTATTCGGTCCTTTCAAGGGAGGATACGAAGGGAATTCCCACTTCCACGAACCAAACCTCAGTGATTGGACTATCTGGACACGCGCAGCAAATGTTTTTCTCAGACCCTATCAATGTACAATTAGAAGATTATGAAGATAGTCATTCATTCCTACTGTCTAATGAAGTTCCAGTAAATCTGTGTGGACGTGACCTATTATGTAAAATGAGTGCCGCGATCCTCTGTTCTCCAACCGGTATGGAAGTTCGAGTCCCCATAGATAAATGTGGCGCATATCCACTACTTCAACCCACAACACCCATTTTGTATGCCTGGAAAAATTTGGACCCCACACTAAGCAAAACCCTATCCTATTTGGTTGGTTCATACTGGTGTGTGACAAGATTAATCACAGCCTACCTCAAATCTCAAACCTTGGGAAATTGGCACAAAACATTACACTACACAGTGTATTGTGACAACACGGGATCAGACGCTACAGCACAAATCTTTTATCAACCATTCCTGCACCAGAAACATCAATTGATGATTGAACAAATTTTTATCGGGCCTGAAGGTATAGCGGAGGGGTTGAATTATCCTCCCGCAGTCAGAGCTTGTTTAGGGTTAAAGGGAGCGTTCCACACTGCACCCTTGCGGTTGCAGGCACACATAAACCCCAGGATTTAGGACAAATGGTTAAAAGAATGCAAGAATCCCCAGTACAAGAGGAATGGCACACACTTACTGGAACTTTGGGGCAACATGAAAGGGAGGGGGGCTATTCTGTCAAGTTGAATGGGAAAATATATTTTGATGCTGTCTGAGAAGAAAGGATGCTTTCAGTCACTAGCTTCCCATTACAACAAAACACAACAGAACTTCTTGCTAAGGTTCCAGAGCAACTACGGTCTACACACGCTAATGAAGTAGGAAAGATGCTCACCGCACAACCATATAAGGTAGCGATCAATTCAACCACCCCACTCCCCAAGAAGCCCCAATACCCCTTATCTCCAGCCGCAGAACAAGGTATCGAGCCAGTCATTACGTCTCTGCTGGCCCAGGGAATAATCGTTCCAACTAGAAGTCCATGTAACACACCGATTTTTCCGGTGCAGAAGCCCAATAGTGACAAATGGAGATTTGTCCAAGACCTACGAGCCGTGAATCATTCTGTATTCCCAACTTATCCGGTGGTACCCAACCCGACAATTATACTTGCCAGTATTCCGGCATCCTCAACGTATTACACAGTGATTGATCTGTGTTCAGCATTTTTCTCAATACCCATTCACCCAGAGTCTCAATTCCTGTTTGCCTTCACGTATAAAGGACGCCAATATACGTAGACAAGACTCCCGCAGGGATTTACCGAAAGCCCTACTATATTCTCACAATGCCTAAAGAGGGATCTGGAAGATGTAATTTTACCAGCAGGTTCTATACTTGTGCATTATGTTGATGACTTATTGCTCGTCTCACCCTCCAAATTGGACTGCGAAACAGACTCTCTTGTGTTATTAAAAGCCCTGGGCTCGAAAGGACACAAAGTGTCGAAGGCAAAGTTACAATTTGTCTCAGAAAAGGTTCGGTATCTAGGACACGAATTGGTCAGAGATACGAGACAATTGACACAAGACCGAGTAAAAGCAATCTGCTCTGCCCCACTACCAGTAACCAAGAGAGAAATGAAACACCTCCTCGGCATGTCAGTATACTGCCGGTAATGGGTTATGAGTTATTCCGAGATCGTTAGACCACTGTTAGACATGTCCATGCCCGCACTACCAGAAAAGTTGATTTGGAATGAGGTGTCCCGGATTGTTTTCCAGAATCTTAAACAGTCCCTCACTTCAGCACCAGCCTTGGGATTACCAGATTACACTAATCCATTCAACTTATTTGTTCATCACAAGTCGGGTTTTGCACAATCTGTTTTGACTCAGTTACATGGGGACAGGCAGCGACCGGTAGCGTATTTCAGTACCCAACTGGACCCAGTGGCACGCGGACTACCAGGATGTCTTCCTTCGTTGGCAGCAGCTTATTATGCTATACAACAGGCTCAGACAATAACTCTAAATTATCAGACCATTCTATACATCCCACACTCTGTCGAGATTTTACTTACTAAATGTGCCACCCAACACCTAACCTCCGCAAGAACTACTAAATATGAAGTTGAACTGTTATCAAATCCGAATCTTATCATCAAAAGATGTACAACCTTAAATCCAGCCACTCTACTCCCCACGGAAGAAGACGGCGAACCCCATTCATGTGAAATGGTAACCGAATTAGTGACTAAAACACGTATCAATTTAACAGATTTACCAATGTGTAACCCTGATCTAGTGTACTATGTTGACGGATCAGCCTTACAAAATGATAGAGGCCAACCTAGAGCGTCTTATGCAATTGTAACCCAGTTTAATGTTTTCGAAACAGCCTCTCTTCCAGACTCCTTTTCAGCCCAACAAGCCGAATTGTTTGCGTTAACTCGAGCCTGTATTCTGGCTGAAGGACAAACAGTTAATATCTACACTGACTCCAGGTATGCTTTTGGGGTATCACATGACTATGAACAAATTTGGAAGATTCGCGGGTACCTGACTTCTTCAGGAACCACTATCAAAAATGCAGAACAAGTGGAAAATCTCCTGCAATCCATTCAATGTCCCTTGAAACTTGCCTTTATCAAATGCCAAGCACATACAGGCCAGTCGAATGAGGTGGCACTTGGGAACGCCAGAGCTGATAATGCAGCTAAGTCAGCAGCTCTGTCAAAAGGGGGGATGCAGGTGCCATTGTTCCCACTAAGGAAAAATAATTACTCAGACCCGTCACCCACTATTAATGACGTGTTGGCCTTTCAGACACAGGCCAGTACGGAGGAGGTGGTGACCTGGACGAAGGATCAATGTTATAAAAATCCAGAAGGAATATGGGTTCACCACAACGGCCGCATGGTGGCGCCCAGATCCTTACTTCCATGGATTGCCCGATGTGTTCATACATTCACACATGCAGGCAAAGGGGGGATGGCAGATTATATTTTGGCAACTTGGTATGCACCAGGTATTTCGGCAATTGCAAAACAAATCTGTGAAAATTGTGCTACCTGTCAGACAATGAGTCCGGGTAAGACGGAAAAGGTAGAATCTGCCTCCCACCCAAATCCAGTGGGGCCTTTTGTACATTTACAAATAGATTTTATTGAATTACCTATGTGTATGGGATTCAAGTATGTATTAGTTATTGTAGATGTGTTCTCCAGATGGATTGAAGCCTTTCCATGTAAAAAGGCCGATGCCACTACTGTTGCTAAATGTTTGTTGAAAGAAATCGTACCTCGCTTTGGAATCCCTGCTAAGCTTTCTATTGATAACGGATCACATTTCACGGGAACTATTATAAGAGAAATGTTTAAGCTTTACAGATTAATCAACGTTTTCATTGCAGTTATCATCCACAATCAGCTGGACTTGTTGAAAGATATAATGGAACGCTTAAAAATAAGCTGGCAAAATTATGCAATGAAACTGGACTGAAATAGCCAGAACTGCTGCCCTTTGATGGTAATGTGATCTGACAGCAACAGAACAACAGGCCTGTCACCGCATGAGATAGTTATGGGATGTCCCCAACGACTACCTTTTACAGCACCATTTACTGCAAAACAAATGGACATCCACAAAATGGAGGAAAATATGTTGAATTATTGTATTGCACTAACCAAATGTATTTCCAGCTTTCATTCACAGGTAAAGGAAGCTCAAGTCAAGCCAGCGGAAGGGAAGTGTCATAACCTGGAGCCCGGGGAATTTGTTTACATCAAAATCTTTAAAAGAAAAAGCAGTCTACAGCCAAGATTTGAAGGACCATACCAGGTCTTGCTGGCGACTAATACTGCAATCAGGGTAAAGGAAAGACCAACATGGATCCATGCGTCCCATTGCAAAAGGGCACCCGATCAGGAGGAAGGGAAGAAGGAACCAGAGGAACAGAAAAAGGAAGACTGAATAAGGAACTGTATGGACTATGGGGACTGATGGTGCTGGGCTTGACAGGGTTTTACTTTGCATTATTGATTATACCAGGGGTACAGACACGCCACCGAAGGGAACTGCAAGTAAACATATTTATGGCACTGAGTCATAAGTATGCTCAAGAAAGAAACTTGTTGAGTTGTTGGATATGTTCCCATGTACCTGTCCAGTCCGAAGAGGGTATTCCCCTAAGATCTGTCCCCTTCAACGAATCAGAAATTGTAGAATGGTTGATAGTGCAAAATAGGACAAACCTAACCAAGGTGTCAGAAACAAAGGATCTAACAGAATGGAGGTCAGCAGGGTATAAACTTACAACCTTCCAGGGACGGTACCAGCCAAATTATAATAATAACTGTCAGCCACCCTTCCTAAGTATTATTTCCGGAATAGGAAATCCTGAAGGTATAATATGCCGAGTGAGGAATGAGACTAAAGGACCAGAAATGGGATGCAGCAAGTGTTCCCAAATGACTAAATGGCAAGCCACAACTAATCCCACTGATGGGAGAAAGATAGCAACCGTTGGCTGGACAATGGTCCATAACAAAGCCCCAAGTGAGACAACTCGAGTATGGATGGTGCGAAAGGACCAGGAGCTGACGTCCTATAATTGCATCGACTTTATTTGTGGCCATAAAACCTACCCATGATTACCAGCCAACTGGACAGGGTCCTGTTACTTAGGATATGTGGTACCCTTTATCAGATCAATAAAGACTCTAAAGGATGCCTATGGAAGTCATAGATTTAAATGGGATTTGACATGGCAAAATGGAATATTAAAGGTAATGGTGCCACCCTATGGAATAGCATCAACCGAATGGCAGTTACGGGAACTGGCTAACTTAGTCGAATCAGTAGCCAACAGTAGCCAAGCCTTTGAAGGCGTGAATGATGAAATGGTAGCTATTCGAACAGTGGCTCTCCAAAATCGTATTGCCTTAGATTATCTCCTAGCCAAGGAAGGAGGGACATGCGCATTAATAAGTGGAGAATGCTGTACGTATATCCCAGATAAATCAGAAGAAATCGACAGTCTAGCTGAATACATTAGGAAAAAGGTAATAGAGTTTAAACAGACAGTTGGCCAGGACGGTATCACCTTGTGGGGTTGGGCATCGGGATGGTTGGGATCCCTAGGGAGATCTGTGGTACAGGGTTTGATTATATTCCTGCTGATAGTCTTCGCCCTATATCTTTTATTTGTCTTGGTTAAGTGTTGCTGTGCCAGGGTGGGAAAAACCATGTTACCTACCGAGACCACGGCTAGAGTTATGGTCGCAACAACTGCTGAAGGCTCTTGTGTGGAAATGGAAATAGAGAGACTGTACAAGATCAGAATGGATTAAGTTGTCCTTGTGAAGGACAAAATGGGGGAATGTGGAAATGTATTTTTATCTAAGCTGTACCACACAGTATTTTTGTGCCCTTTTTAATATAAAACAAAATGGAGTCCTGGTCCTTCCAGGAATTTCTGCAACAAGCAGTCGGTTTGCATAAACAGCTAAACCTGGCTTGAAATGGCTGATAGCCACCAGACAGCTAGGAGGCAAGTCCTGCTGAGAAAAGTACCACCCATCGTGCTCTCCTATTGTCTATACGACACCAGTTCCACTCCACCCCACCCTTTTCGAAGTACTCAAACCACCAGCCATTATCTCTTGTAGAGACCTCATCTATTTGATGCAAAAAGATAACTGACCAGGAAACTGGACAATCCTGACACAATGCAAGGCAGGTAATAGCTCATTACCACACTCTCATCGAGTAATGGCCGGCTGGCCAACTAATAACCCTGACAAAAGGAAATATCTGGAAACCATGTCAGGACAAGGATGTAGTAATTAACTCTTTATCTGTATTCACTGACTGCGAGACAGAGCCAATACACAGGGAGAGGCCATAACTTGGGTTTTACTGTATAAATATCTCGTGAAATTGTACCATTTGGAAGGTGTTCACTTAGCCATTGACTGAGTGTGACCTTTCCCTTGCTAGCAAGTAAATTAAAGAAACTTCTGCCGGAGCTGAAGGTGTCTGAGTCGCTTATCGGGAGTCGAGATTTCAACACTATCTTCCTCTGTGAGAGGAGGAACTGAAGTAGATGGTTGAAATGTTATTGGCTGCCTGTATGGATGGAGGTGGTCCAGTGCCGGCTCAGAAGATAGTCTTCAAGTGTTGGTGTCATGGATATTGATGCGTTGGCTGCCTGGCTGTATGCTTTGTGACATGTCGGTCGTCGTTTGAGCGGCTGGCTCAGCATTTCCAAAGACCTGTGTAGGATCTCCAACATAAGGTCACTTGAAATGCCAATGGCTTATCTGGATCCCAGCAGAGTTTGCAGCTATTCTGCTGGACTCCTGCCAAAGTTACAGTGCGAGTCCATCGGAACAGTCAACCAATTTTATGGCCGCTACCTCTGTATGTGTCAGTGGTTCTGTTTTTCTCTGTCTATCCTTGTGTGCATCTGTGGTTCTCTGTCTCTCACTGTGACTGAAAGTCCCTCTATATCTTTCTTTCCCACTTTCTCTCCTTCTTCCTGCGTGTTTGTGCTTCACTCTCTCTCAATATGCCTCTACCTCTCCTTCACCCTATCTCCCTATTTGTCAGAATAACTCTTTCTCCCTCTCAGTGTATCTGAACCCTTTTTATTTTTATGAATCTGAACGCATTCTATCTCTCCCACTTTATCTCTGAATTTCCATCTCTCCTGTGAGTCTGAACTTCATAAGAACATAAGAATTAGGAACAGGAGTAGGCCATCTAGCCCCTCGAGCCTGCTCCACCATTCAATAAGATCATGGCTGATCTGGTCGTGGACTCAGCTCCACTTACCCGCCCTCTCCCCATAACCCTTAATTCCCTTATTGGTTAAAAATCTATCTATCTGTGACTTGAAAACATTCAATGAGCCAGCCTCAACTGCTTCCTTGGGCAGAGAATTCCACAGATTCACAACCCTCTGGGAGAAGAAATTCTTTCTCAACTCGGTTTTAAATTGGCTCCTCCGTATTTTGAGGCTGTGACCCCTAGTTCTAGTCTCCCCCACCAATAGAAACAACCTCTCTGCCTCTATCTTGTCTATCCCTTTCATGATTTTAAATGTTTCTATAAGATCACCCCTCATCCTTCTGAACTCCAAGGAGTAAAGACCCAGTCTACTCAATCTATCATCATAAGGTAACCCCCTCATTTCTCAAATCAGCCTAATGAATCGTCTCTGTACCCCTTCCAAAGCTATTATATCCTTCCTTAAGTAAGGTGACCAAAACTGCACGCAGTACTCCAGGTGCGGCCTCACCAATACCTTATACAGTTGCAGCAACACCTCCCTGCTTTTGTACTCCATCCCTTTCGCAATGAAGGCCAACATTCCATTTGCCTTCCTGATTACCTGCTGCACCTGCAAACTAACTTTTTGGGATTCATGCACAAGGACCCCCAGGTCCCTCTGCACCTCAGCATGTTGTAATTTCTCCCCATTCAAATAATATTCCCTTTTACTGTTCTTTTTCCCAAGGTGGATGACCTCACACTTTCCGACATTGTATTCCATCTGCCAAACCTTACCCCATTCGCTTAACCTATCCAAATCTCCTTGCAGCCTCTCTGAGTCCTCTACACAACCCGCTTTCCCACTAATCTTTGTGTCATCTGCAAATTTTGTTGCATTACACTCTGTCCCCTCTTCTAGGTCATCTATGTACATTGTAAACAGTTGTGGTCCCAGTACTGATCCCTGTGGCACACCACTAACCACTGATTTCCAACCGGAAAAGGACCCATTTATCCCGACTCTCTGCTTTCTGTTCGCCAGCCAATTCTCTATCCATGCTAATACATTTCCTCCGACTCCGCGTACCTTTATCTTCTGCAGTAACCTTTTGTGTGGCACCTTATCGAATGCCTTTTGGAAATCTAAATACACCACATCCATCGGTACACCTCTATCCACCATGCTCGTTATATCCTCAAAGAATTCTAGTAAATTAGTTAAACATGATTTCCCTTTCATGAATCCATGCTGCGTCTGCTTGATTGCACTATTCCTATCCAGATGTCCCGCTATTTCTTCCTTAATGATAGTTTCAAGCATTTTCCCCACTACAGATGTTAAACTAACCAGCCTATAGTTACCTGCCTTTTGCCTGCCCCCTTTTTTAAACAGAGGCATTACATTAGCTGCTCTCCAATCCGCTGGTACCTCCCCAGAGTCCAGAGAATTTTGGTAGATTATAACAAATGCATCTGCTATAACTTCCGCCATCTCTTTTAATACCCTGGGATGCATTTCATCAGGACCAGGGGACTTGTCTACCTTCAGTCCCATTAGTCTGTGCAATACTACCTCCCTAGTGATAGTGATCATCTCAAGGTCCTCCCTTCCCACATTCCTATGACCAGCAATTTTTGGCATGGTTTTTGTGTCTTCCACTGTGAAGACGGAAGCAAAATAATTGTTTAAGGTCTCAGCCATTTCCACATTTCCCATTATTAAATCTCCCTTTTCATCTTCTAAGGGACCAACATTTACTTTAGTCACTCTTTTCCGTTTTATATATCTGTAAAAGCTTTTACTATCTGTTTTTATGTTTTGCGCAAGTTTACCTTCGTAATCTATCTTCCCTTTCTTTATTGCTTTTTTAGTCATTCTTTGCTGTTGCTTAAAATTTTCCCAATCCTCTAGTTTCCCACTAACCTTGGCCACCTTATACTTATTGGTCTTTGATTTGATACTTTCCTTTATTTCCTTGGTTATCCACGGCTGGTTATCTCTTCTCTTGCCGCCCTTCTTTTTCACTGGAATATATTTTTGTTGAGCATTATGAAAGAGCTCCTTAAAAGTCCTCCACTGTTCCTCAATTGTGCCACCGTTTAGTCCTTGTTTCCAGTCTACTTTAGCCAACTCTGCCCTCATCCCACTGTAGTCCCCTTTGTTTAAGCATAGTACGCTCGTTTCTGACATAACTTCCTCATCCTCAATCTGTATTACAAATTCAACCATATTGTGATCACTCATTCCGAGAGGATCTTTTACGAGGAGATCGTTTATTTTTCCTGTCTCGTTACACAGGACCAGATCCAAAATGGCTTGCTCCCTTGTAGGCTCCGTTACATACTGTTCTAAGAAACAATCCCGTATGCATTCTATGAATTCCTCCTCCAGGCTACCCCGTGCGATTTGATTTGACCAATCGATATGTCGGTTAAAATCCCCCATAATTACTGCTGTTCCTTTTTCACATGCCTCCATTATTCCCTTGATTGTTGCCCGCCCCACCATGAAGTTATTATTTTGTGGCCTATAAACTACGCCGACCAGTGACTTTTTCCCTTTACTATCTCTAATCTCCACCCACAATGATTCAACATTTTGTTCATTGGAGCCAATATCATCCCTCACAACTGCCCTGATATCATCCTTTATTAACAGAGCTACCCCACCTCCTTTCCCTTCTTGCCTATCTTTCTGAATCGTCAGATACCCCTGTATGTTTAATTCCCAGTCTTGGCCACCTTGCAATCATGTTTCTGTAATGGCCACAAAATCATACCCATTTGTAATGATTTGTGCCGTCAACTCATTTACTTTATTTCTAATGCTGCGTGCATTTAGGTAGAGTGTTTTCATCCTAGTTTTTAAACCATGATTTTTAGTTTTTACCCCTCCTGCAGCCCTTTTATATTCAGTGGCCCTTTTTGTTTCTTGCCTTTCGTTTCTCTGCCCTCCACTTTTACTCATCTCCTTTCTGTCTTTTGTTTTTGTCTCCTTTTTGTTTCCCTCTGTCTCCCTGTATTGGTTCCCATCCCCCTGCTATATTAGTTTAACTCCTCACCAACAGCACTAGCAAACACTCCCCCTAGGACATTGATTCCGTTCCTGCCCAAGTGCAGACCATCCGGTTTGTACTGGTCCCACCTCCCCCAGAACCTGTTCCAATGCCCCACGAATTTGAATCCCTCCCTGCTGCACCACTGCTCAAGCCACGTATTTATCTGTGCTATCCTGCGATTCCTACTCTGACTAGCACGTGGCACTGGTAGCAATCCCGAGATTACTACTTTTGAGGTCATACTTTTTAATTTAACTCCTAGCTCCTTAAATTCGTCTCGTAGGACCTTATCCCTTTTTTTACCTATGTCGTTGGTACCAATGTGCACCACAACAACTGGCTGTTCTCCCTCCCTTTTCAGAATGTCCTGCACCCGCTCGGAGACATCCTTGACCCTTGCACCAGGGAGGCAACATACCATCCTGGAGTCTCGATTGCGGCCGCAGAAACGCCTATCTATTCCCCTTATGATTGAATCCCGTATCACTATCGCTCTCCCACTCTTTTTTATGCCCTCCTGTACAACAGAGCCAGCCACGGTGCCATGAACTTGGCTGCTGTTGCTCTCCCCTAATGAGTCATCTCCCTCAACAGCACTCAAAACAGTGTATCTGTTTTGCAGGGGGATGACCAGATGAGACCCCTGCACTACCTTCTTTGTACTACTCTTCCTGCTGGTCTTCCATTCCCTAGCTGGCTGTGGATCCTTCTCATGCGGCAAGACCAACTCACTACACGTGCCACTTATGTCATTCTCAGCATCGTGGATGCTCCAGAGTGAATCCACCCTCAGCTCCAATTCCGCAATGCGGTCCATCAGGAGATGGAGGCGGATACACTTCTTACACACGTAGTCGTCAGGGACACCGGAAGCGTCCCTGAGTTCCCACATGGCACAGGAGGAGCATATCACGTGACCGAGCTCTCCTGCCATGCCTTAACCCTTAGATACCCTTAAATTGGTAATAACAATGTTACAGTTTACTTATTGATATAAAAAGAAAAAGAAAAGCTACTCACCAATCACCAGCCAATCACTTACCCCATTGGCTGTGACATCACTTTTTGATTCCTTTCTACTTCTTTTTTGCTCCCATATAGTTGTAAGCAGAGAACTGGGATACTTAAGAGGAGATTTAATAAAAGTTTTTAAAATTGTAAAGAATTTGATAGGAAAAGACTATTTCCTCTGATTGGAGAATCAGTGCAGAGAGGTCATTAATTTAAAGCTGTTACTAAGAGGGTGAGGAAAGGAGTTCAGAGACATTTCTTATGTTACAGCATGAAGTTATTTGCTGTGGAGAATTGAGGCAGAGATTATTGCATCTTTTAAGAAAAGAGTAGATAAACATGTGGAGCCGAGGAATGCACAGGGTTGTGGGGAGAGAACTGGGTAGTGAAATTCATTTTGGATTGCTGTAGCAAAGAGTTAGCACAGGCGCAATGTAGGATAGCCTCCTTTTGAGCTGTAAATATCGAGGGTTCTCTTGTCTATAAACTTCCATATCTTGCTCCCTATGTGCTGACTTTCTGTCTCTCCCTGCATTACTGTCTGTCTGAACTCCCGATCTGTCTATATTCCCATCTCTTTAAATACCTAAACTTGTGTCTGTTTGAACTTCTCTCTTTATCTCTCAAAATTCCCTGTCTGAACTTATCTTTCAGTCTGTCTGAACTTCTGTTTGTCTTATTATCTGTCTGAATGTATCTCTCTTTGAACTTCTACCTTTAAAATTCTATCATTTTTAACAGTTCACTATTTTTCTTGTGTCATATCACTGATTTTTGGTGTGCTGGATGGCTGTGGTGTCTGTTCTCCTGTTGTGGTCATTAGCTGCGATCTGCACTTCCAATGCTGTATTCTCATTGTGTCCATATCCGTGCTTCTGCTGTGGATCAGGCTACCTCTCTGTTATTGGTACAGATATGGGTAGTATCTGTACTACTGGAGGCTCAAGGGTGCCATGACCTTCTAATTGCTCCTTAGCTAAGCCTCAGAATCGAGACTCTCAACCCCTCTGCTAGTCCTCCCAAACCCAAGACACCCAAACAGGTGATCATTTTTACCCAAGTGTTACAGACTGCAGGGCTCGCAGACATTCCCATTTCTACAAAACCCCAGATCACCACAGTGGTTATGCACACTCCTGTGCTTGCACACCTTGCCAAGTGCTTCAAGATCCCAATCTCCTTGAGGGTTTTTGAATCCTGGTCCATCTCTAAGTATTTCCAAATGTTAGCACCCCCAGTGCTCCCAGGTGCCCAAGTTCTCCCAACACTCGGTCCAGAATAATGACAAATACCCCCCCTAAACCATCCTCAGCATCTATGTCCCTCCCCAGTGCATCAATCACACAACCCCACCCGGAGGAGACACAGCAGAGCAGAGTGAAAGAAAGAGTAAGAAAAAAATGCAAAGACAAATCGGCAGATAGACATTACAATAGGAAAAGCATATGATAGCCATATAATGCACCCAAATTTCCCCAGGAATTGTACCGTTTTTTTTGGTGCAACTTGATTTTTCTGGTGTATCTTTTTAGTTGCAAATATGGCCATTTAATTTGCGCCAGTGTAAGTGAGTTTGTTGGGTTTTTTGTTGAGTCAGTTTTTTTTTCAAAAGGGGGCATTCCCAGCCACTTACACCATTTATGCCAATTTGGCCAGAAAAAAGTTGTACTAAATTAACTTAGGGCAGCGTATGTGTCCACTTTTGTCCGCACAGAAAGACCTTACTTACAGTTAAGGAATCGGCACAAGTAACTACATTTAAAGCACCACCAAGCACCAAGCAAAGCACAAAAAGTAATAAGCAATTAATTAACAAATAAAATAGAAGGAACCCTGTCCCTAAAGCAACAAGACCAAAGTAATAAGCAATCAATAAATAACAAATAAAAAAATAGAAGGAACCCTGCACCGACAGCACCAAAATCAATCAGTAAATAACAAATCAAAAATAGAAGTCCTACCTTAGGGAACGCTGTGGACCGCCGATGAGGGAGCCCATTCGGCCAGGGCTAGGGACGGTGTGCTTCGGGCCCCTCCCACACAACCTGCACGTGTTTGCAGAAACGGCCTGCCAGGAGCTACTGCACATGCACGCAGACTCTAGCGCATGTGCAGAGGTCCCGGCACTGTTTTCAGCGCCAGGACCTGGCTCCGCCCCCAATCCATTGGGCCACGCTGCGCCACGACGGAGAAGAGGCTGGGGAGCGGCCAGAATACCGACGTCTTTTCTCGGCGTGCTTGGAGGAGAAAGAAACGGCGCACCTTGGGTGAGGGTGCCAGAAAAACAGGTTAGGGAAACTCTAGCCCATTGAGGGGAAAAAAACAGACAAACAGAGGGTGACAAAAAAGAAAGAAAGAAATTGCATTTTTAAAGCGTCATAGGAGAGAAAATCGGTCGCTCCTCTGTTGTGGCGTTAATTGAGGCGGTGCGGTACTTTTAGCAGCTTGAAAAAGTTTGCACCTCCTGCCCAGAAATTCGTCAGAATCGGTCGAAGAGCTGACAGGGGCGCTAAATCAGCCATTGCACACCAGAGCTGGGGGGAGGCTAACGAAAATGCGGCGCTAGATTTAACCAAGTCATTGCGCATGCGCCGAACTCCGATTCAGATCCTGGGAAAAACCGAGTCTTAAAGGCGCGGCACAGTAACACACCCATTAAAGTTTTCTCAAGCTGAACTCTTATGTCTGTCTGCCGCTGCAAACTGGGAAGCTCACGCACCATGCTGTGTGTAAACGTTGCACTGACTGTGACCTCCGACGGAAACGCTTCCTCATCCCTTTAAGTAGCCGCCAGTTAACGACTCTGCAAGCCTGGACTGACTGCTTTTCCAGATGTTGTTCTTGGTGGGTGCTCAATGAGGCGGCAGCACCGAATTTTCCAACCAGGGCGCAAGCACGGGCGTTGCACCAGGAATACGTCATTATCAGAGTGATCGTCAGCAGCCGGGCGCTACTGGTTTACACCCCCACTGAGTCGCTAATTAATTTTTGGTCGGGGCGCTAAACGCTGTGTTCCCGGTCAGTAACCTCTTATGCTCCCATTAACGCCCCTCTGGCCACGAACTGAGGTGTTAGTCAACTGAAAATCCAGCCCCATATCATTTATCTCACAGAAGCATCTTAAATTACTTCATACACAATTAATTAATTAAGTGTGGGGGGTTTATTATGTCGGCAACTTTAGCAACTATTTTGCAAATAGAAAAATCCACAAACAACAATGAAATAAATGACCAGTTAACTTGTTTTCGGTGGTATTGGTTTAGGGAGGAGCATTTAGGAGGAAACTCAGAGAACTCCCTGCTCTTTTAATCGTGCCATGGGATCTTTGACATCCACTTGAACCACGAGAACAAAGAGCTCGGTTCTCAATTTAACATCTCATCCAAAGAACAGCACATTTGGCAATGCAGCATCACGTCAGTACTACACTAGAATGTCGCCCTAGATTATAGAGCTGATTTAGTGAATGTGCACTTCCAGTGGGAAGCCTCACCTACTGGAAGCCTATATCAGGAATTCATGGGCACACTCCTTACGATTTTGAATGCATTAAAATTAATGGATGCAAAATCATGGGAATTGATACGTCCTTACTATACAGTATAAATGCACACAAGGCCCATGCTTGAGAGAAGGTCAGTCTGTGACCTGTCCTTTATTCCTTAGCACTCAAGTGATGAAGGTGGGTGGAGCTTCCCCTTTTATACCTGAAGGTCCAGGTTAGGAGTGTCTCCCACCTAGTGGTCATTGTTCTCACAGTGTACAACTTAGGTCAGATTATACATGGGTTACAATGCTGGTTGAATACATGACATCACCTCCCCCTCAAAGTCTTATTGGGATCACAGGTTGAGTCTCTCTGGTGGTTTACGCTCTCTTGTAGAGCGCCTGAGTTGGGGCTCCGGTTGTTGGGTGCTGGCCTGAGTGTCTGCTGTTTGCGGTGCCTCAGGCTGATCCAGACTGCCCACAGTGATTGGGCTCTCCTCCCTTTGGTTCCGGTGTTCGGTCACCTGTGGTGGAGTGAACTCTACATCGTGTTCTTCCTCTGCTGCTTCTATGGGGTTGCTGAACCTCCTTTTTATTTGATCCATGTGTTTGCGGCAGATTTGTCCATTGGTAAGTTTAACTACCAGAATCCTATTTCCCTCTTTGGCAATCACAGTGCCTGCGAGCCATTTGGGCCCTGCAGCATAGTTGAGGATCATTTACATCAATACATCGCGCCCTTGCATTCCTGTCATGGTAGTCATATTGTGGCTGGCGCCTGCTCTCGACAATTTCTTTCATGGTGGGGTGTATAAGGGATAGCCGGGTTTTGAGCGTCCTTTTCATTAGCAGCTCTGCGGGTGGAACCCCTGTGAGCGAGTGTGGTCGGGATCTATAGGCCAACAGGAGGCGTGATAAGGGGTTTGTAGGGAACCCCCTTGGATTCTGAGCAACCCCTGTTTGATTATCTGCACTGCTCGTTCTGCCTGGCCGTTTGAGGTTGGCTTGAACGGTGCCGTTCTAACATAGTTAATTCCATTGCCTGCCATGAAGTCCTGGAATTCAGTGCTTGTGAAGCACGGGCCATTGTCGCTGACCAAGACATCCGGTAGACCGTGGGCGGCGAACATTGCCCGTAGACTTTCTACCGTGGCAGAGGCTGTGCTTGAATTTAAAATGACACACTCAATCCATTTGGAGTAGGCGTCTACTACAACCAAAAACATTTTTCCCATGAAAGGACCTGCGTAGTCCACATGGATGTGTGACCAAGGCTTGGCGGGCCATGGCCAGGAGCTAAGGGGGGCTTCCCTGGGCGCATTGCCCAGCTGGGCACACGTGTTGCACCTGTGAACACAAAGTTCCAGGTCTGCGTCTATCCCTGGCCACCAAACGTGTGACCTGGCAATTGCCTTCATCATGACAATGCCCGGGTGCTCATTGTGGAGTTCTCTGATGAACACCTCTCTGCCCATCTGGGGCATGACTACGCGGTTTCCCCACAGTAGGCAATCAGCCTGAATCGAGAGTTCATCCCTGCGCCTGTGAAATGGTTTAAATTTCTCAGGACATGCCCTGTACATGGCTGCCCAGTCCCCATTCAGGACACATTTTTTGACTAGAGACAATAGCGGGTCTCTATTTGTCCAGACTTTAATCTGACGGGTTGTCACGGGTGAGCCTTCACTTCCGAAAGCTTCAACAGTCATGACCATCTCAGCAGCATGCTCGGTAGCCCCCTCAGTGGTGGCTAGTAGGAGCCCGCTGAGTGCATCGGCGCAGTTTTCGGTGCCCGGTCTGTGCCGAATTGTATAGTCATAGGTGGCTAACGTGAGTGCCCACCTCAGTATGCGGGCCGATGCGTTTGCATTTATGGCCTTGTTGTCGGCCAAAAGGGACGTTAGGGGTTTGTGATCTGTCTCCAGCTCAAATTTCCTGCCAAACAGGTACTGGTGCATTTTCTTTACAGCATATACACATGCAAGCGCCTCCTTTTCTACCATCCCATAACCTCTTTCTGCCTGGGACAGACTCCTGGAGGCATAAGCTACCGGCTGTAACTGACCCTTGACATTGACATGCTGCAACACACACCCGACATCATAGGACGACGCATCGCACGTTAACACAAGTTTCTTACTTGGGTCGTATAGTGTTAACAGAGTGTTGGAACATAACAAATTGCGTGCTCTATTAAAAGCCCTTTCCTGGCTGTCCCCCCAGACCCATTCGCGACCTTTGCGTAGGAGCACATGTAGCGGCTCTAGCAGTGTGCTCAATTTGGGAAGAAAGTTACCAAAATAGTTCAGGAGCCCCAGGAACGAACGCAGCTCCGTCGTGTTACGGGGTCTGGGTGCTCGCTGGATCGCTTCCGTCTTGGATGCAGTAGGGCTGATCCCGTCTGCTGCTACCCTCATCCCCAGGAATTCTACCTCTGGAGCTAGGAAGACGCACTTCGCCTTTTTCAGTCGCAGACCTACCCGGTCCAGTCTGCGTAGCACCTCCTCCAGGTTGTGGAGGTGTCCTTCAGTATCGTAACCCATAATGCGGATGTCGTCCTGGAAAACCACCGTCCCTGGAATCGACTTGAGGAGGCTTTCCATATTTCGTTGGAAGATCGCGGCGGCCGAGCGAATCCCAAACGGACATCTGTTGTACTCAAACAACCCCTTGTGTGTCGTGATGATGGTCAGCTTCTTCGACTCACTCGCCAGCTCCTGGGTCATGTAAGCTGAGGTCAGGTCCAATTTTGAAAAAAGTTTGCCACAGGATAGCGTCGCAAAGAGGTCCTCCGTTCTCGGTAGCAGGTATTGGTCTTGGAGTGACACCCGATTGATGGTAATCACCACATATCCTGACCGACCAATCCGCCTTGAGCACCGGCACGATCGGGCTCGCCCAGTCACTGAATTCGACTGACGAGATGATGCCTTTCCTCAGCAGACGGTCCAATTCGCCTTCTATCTTTTCCCGCATCACGTACGGCACCGCTCTGGCCTTGTGATGTACTGGCCTGGCGTCCGGGTTTATGTGAATCATCACCTTGGCCCCCATGAAAGTGCCAATGCCGGGTTGAAATAATGAGTCAAATTTGTCCAGGATCTGTGAGCATGATACTCGCTCCACAGAGGAAATTGCATTGACATCGCCCCATTTCCAGTTCATGGCAGCAAGCCAACTCCTCCCCAGTAGTGCGGGACCGTCCCCTGGGACAATCCAGAGTGGCAACCTGTTCTCCGAATCTTTGTGGGTCACGACTACCGTGACGCTGCCTAGCACCGGAATGATCTGCTGTGTGTAAGTCCGTAGCTGTGCGTCAATCGGCGATAATTTTGGCCTCCTGGCCTTGGATACCCACAACTTTTCGAACTGTTTGATACCCATCAGGGACTGGCTGGCACCCGTGTCTAACTCCATTGATAATGGGATGCCATTGAGGAGCACTTTCATCATTATCGGTGGCGTCCTGGTGTATGAACTGTATATGTGCTCCACATGAACTCGCTGAACTTCAGCTTCCAGCGACTTCCCCCAGTGTTCATTTCTGCAATTTCTGCAGATATTTTGTTCATCTCTGCAAACTCCGGCCTCCACAGCTCCAACATGAGCTGTTGTTTGAAACAAAGGTCCCTCGATCGTCCCTGACTGCCCCTGTTATTGTCCTTGAGTGCGCCATTAACAGGTGTTGATGGCCCCATTACTGGTCGCATTGTCCCTTGCAATGACGTGAATCGCCGTTCAGCTTGCCATTGTCTCTGTCGAACTCCCCCTCTGGGTTCAACTACATGTTGGGGCATGCCCGATTGCCCTTGTCTGCCTGGAGAACTGTGTGCTGCTTTAACAATGTTGAATCTCTGTCCCAACCATTCCTTAACACAGTACCTCTCGTCTGTTCTGCTAGTGGCCATGCTCGCATGGTTTAAATCCCAGTTTCTCGTCGCCATTGATACGTCCTTACTATACAGTATAAATGCACACGAGGCCCATGCTTGAGAGAAGGTCAGTCTGTGACCTGTCCTTTATTCCTTAGCACTCAAGTGATGAAGGTGGGTGGAGCTTCCCCGTTTATACCTGAAGGTCCAGGTTAGGAGTGTCTCCCACCTAGTGGTCATTGTTCTCACAGTGTACAACTTAGGTCAGATTATACATGGGTTACAATGCTGGTTGAATACATGACAGGAATGTGCTTGAAATTATGCTGGGAGAGACTGCACACCAGGAGTGCACATGCAAAAATCAGCTCTTCAGTGCCAAAGTTCTGGAGTGGACTTGAACTCATCACCCGACCAGAGACAAAAATTCTAACAAAGCCACGATAACATAGAATTATAGAAGAGGAAAAAGCAAGAGGATCAACTGTAGGCTGGAGACAGGTTTGCTTTTACTTTTCTCCGTGGACAACACAGTGGGAGAGAAATAATTCAAGAAGTGAGAATATGTGAATTGCATAATACAACATTCCTGTCAAGGTGCCAACGTAATGCTAAGCACAGCTGCATAGGGAGGGCGGGAAGCCGAGTGTAAAATCATTCCAATGTGCTCTTGCACAGCACAGGGCAGCTGGTCATAGAATATTATATGTGCAGCTTTTGAGGCCACAGCTTATGGAACGTTTCCTTACAGAGAAATTCATGGAAGGAAAAAAGCAATAGTGCATTACTTTGGTGGTCAATACGGTGCAACCGTTATCTAAAAAAATTATAGGTTTTCTGAAGTGGTGGTGAAGCCGACTCCGTGGAGGTGGCGTTCTTCCTCTGGTTTCCCTTTCCAGAAGAAGGTGTAACCTCCACCTTGTTCCTTGAGCTGGCCTTCCCTGCTCACCGGGTTTCGTTTAGGGCGGCGATGTCGATATCAAAGCGTCTAAGTTCCCGGGCAACTATGGCAGTGCGGCGTTCTGGTCTGTCGCTGTTGGGGTTGTCCATGAGGGTCCTGATGTTCCAGGTCCCGAACTTCATGTTAGAGGAGTGGAAGATGCCTGTGCGTGTATTCTTTTAATGTGGGGTGATTGTTGTGGTGCATTTGTGTATATCATGCAACCAACCGGAAGATTTTGGGAAAATAAGTCACTGATAAGTTACAAAACTGAGAGCTCAGCAAGCCAGTAACCAGAGGAGATTTATTCAAATGGATGTAAGACAGAACTGCCTCCATGCTGCTAATGTAATGCAATTTTTAAAATTAGAGCTAGGCTATTTATGAGTGAAATCAGGAAGCGCTTTTTCAAATAAAAAGTAGTGGGAGTCTGGAATTCCCGCCCCTAAATGGCTATGGATGCTGGGTCAATTGAAATTTTCAACACTTGGATCAATAGATTTTTATTCGGTCTGGATAGCAAGGGATATGGATAAATGGCAGGATCAATGGATTTGAGCTGCAGATCAACCATGATCTAATTGAATCGCAGAACAGGCTCGGCGGGGCTGAATAACTGTTGGACCGCATTAACATGTCACTAGCCGACTTCCTGATAGAGGTAAAAATGGGATGAGGTCCTACAAGCTGAATTTAGGGAGCTAAGAGTTAAATTAAAAAGTAGGACCTCAAAGGTAGTAATCGCAGGATTGCTACCAGTATCACGTGCTAGTCAGAGTCAGATAGGAATTGTAGGATAGCTAAGATGCATACGTGGCTTGAGGAATGGTGCAAGAGGGAAGGATTCAAATTCCTGGGACATTGGAGATGGTTCTGGGGGAGGTGGGACCAGTACAAACCGGACGGTTTGTACCTGGGCAGGATCGGAACCAATGTCCTAGGGGGAGTGTTTGCTAGTGCTGTTGGGGAGGGGTTAAACTAATATGGCAGTAGGATGGGAACCTATGCAGGGAGACAGAGGGAAGTAGAATCGGGGCAGAAGCAAAGGTTGGAAAGAAGAAAAGTAAAAGTGGAGGGCAGAGAAACCCAAGGCAAAAATCAAAAAGGGCCACATTACAGCAAAATTCTAAAGGGGCAAAGTGTGTTAAAAAGACAAGCCTGAAGGCTCTGTGCTTCAATGCGAAGAGTATTCGTAATAAGGTAAACGAATTAACTGTGCAGACAGCTATTGACGAATATGATATATTTGGCATTATGGAGACATGGCTCCAGGGTGACCAAGGCTGCGAACTCAACATCCAGGGGTATTCAACATTCAGGAAGGATAGACAGAAAGGAAAAGGAGGTGGGGTAGCGTTGCTGCTTAAAGAGGAAATTAACGCAATAGTAAGGAAGGACATTAACTTGGATGATGTGGAATCTGTATGGGTGGAGCTGCGGAATACCAAAGGGCAGAAAACACTAGTGGGAGTTGGCTACAGACCACCCAACAGTAGCAGTGAGGTTGGGGACGGCATCAAACAGGGAATTAGGGATGCATACAATAATGGTACAGCAGTTATCATGGGCGACTTTAATCTACATATAGATTGGGCAAACCAAACTGGTAGCAATACAGTGGAAGAGGATTTCCTGGAGTGTATTAGGGATGGTTTTCTGTCCAATATGTCGAGGAACCAATTAGAGGGCTGACCGCTATGCTAGACTGGGTGATGTGTAATGAGAAAGGACTAATTAGCAATTTTGTTGTGCGAGGCTCCTTGGGGAAGAGTGACCATAAAATGGTAGAATTCTTTATTAAGATGGAGAGTGACACAGTTAATTCAGAGACTAGGGTCCTGAACTTAGGGAAAGGTAACTTCGATGAGATGATATGTGAATTGGGTAGAATAGACTGGCAAATGATACTTAAAGGGTTGACGGTGGATAGGCAATGGAAAACATTTAAAGATCACATGGATGAACTTCAACAATTGTACATCCCGGTCTAGAGTAAAAATAAAATGGGGAAGGTGGTTCAACCGTGGCTAACAAGGGAAATTAAGGATAGTGTTAAATCCAAGGAAGAGGCATATAAATTGGCCAGAAAAAGCAGCAAACCTGAGGACTGGGAGAAATTTAGAATTCAGCAGAGGAGGACAAAGGATTTAATTAGTAGGGGGAAAATAGAGTCTGAGAAGAAGCTTGCTGGGAACATAAAAACTGACTGCAAAAGCTTCTATAGATATGTGAAGAGAAAAAGATTAGTGAAGACAAACGTAGGTCCCTTGCAGTCAGAATCAGGTGAATGTATAATAGGGAACAAAGAAATGGCAGACCAATTGAACAAATACTTTGGTTCTGTCTTCACGAAGGAAGACACAAATAATCTTCCAGAAATATTTGGGGACTGAGGGTCTAGTGAGAAGGAAGAACTGAAGGAAATCCTTATTAGTCAGGAAATTGTGTTAGAGAAATTGATGGGATTGAAGGCCAATAAATCTCCAGGGCCTGATAATCTGCATCCTAGAGTACTAAGGAAGTGGCCCTAGAAATAGTGGATGCATTGGTGATCATTTTCCAGCAGTCTATCGACTCTGCATCAGTTCTGATGGACTGGAGGATAGCTAATGTAACACCACTTTTTAAGAAAGGAGGGAGAGAAAAAACATGGAATTATAGACCGGTTAGCCTGATATCAGTGGTGGGGAAAATGTTGGAATCAATTATTAAAGATAAAATAGCAGCGTATTTGGAAAGCAGTGACAGGATCAGTCCAAGTCAGCATGGATTTATGAAAGGGAAATCTTCTAGAATTTTTTGAGGATGTAACAAGTAGAGTGGACAAGGGAAAACCAGTGGATGTGGTGCATTTGGACTTTCAAAAGTCTTTTGACAAGGTCCCACACAAGAGATTGATGTGCAAAATTAAAGCACATGGTTTTGGGGGTAATGTATTGACGTGAATAGAGAATTGGTTGGCAGACAGGAGGCAGAGAGTCGGGATAAACTGGTCCTTTTCAGAATGGCAGGCAGTGATTAGTGGGGTGCCGCAGGGCTTAGTGCTGGGACCCCAGCTATTTACAATATACATTAATGATTTAGATGCAGGAATTGAGTGTAATATCTCCAAGTTTGCAGATGACACTGCAAACAGCTGGGTGGCTGTGTGAGCTGTGAGGAGGATGCTATGAGGCTGCAAGGTGACTTGGACAGGTTAGGTGAGTGGGCAAATGCATGGCAGATGCAGTACAATGTGGATAAATGTAAGGTTATCCATTTTGGGGGCAAAAACATGAAGGCAGAATATTATCTGAATGGCGACAGATTAGGAAAAAGGGAGGTGCAACGAGACCTGGATGACATGGTACATTAGTCATTGAAAGTTGGTATGCAGGTACAGAAGGCGATGAAGAAGGCAAATGGCATGTTGGCCTTCATAGCTAGGGAATTTGAGTATAGGAGCAGGGAGGTCTTACTGCAGTGGTTCACGGACTTGGTGAGGCCTCACCTGGAATATTGTGTTCAGTTTTGGTCTCCTAATCTGAGGAAGGACGTTCTTGCTATTGAGGGAGTGCAGCGAAAGTTCACCAGACTGATTCCCGGGATGGCAGGACTGACATATGAGGAGAGACTGGATCGATTGGGCCTGTATTCACTGGAGTTTAAAAGAATGAGAGGGGATCTCATAGAAACATATAAAATACTGATGGGACTAGACAGGTTAGATGCAGGAAGAATGTTCCCGATGTTGGAGATGTTCAGAACCAGGGAACACAGTCTATGGATAAGGGGTAAGCCATTTAGGACCGAGATGAGGAGAAACTTCTTCACTCAGAGAGTTGTTAACCTGTGGAATTCTCTACCACAGAGAATTGTTGATGCCAGTTCGTTGGATATATTCAAGAGGGAGTTAGATATGGCCATTACGGCTAAAGGGATCAAGGGGGATGGAGAGAAAGCAGGAAAGAGGTACTGAGGTGATGACCAGCCATGATCATATTGAATGGTGGTGCAGGCTCGAAGGGCCGAATGGCCCACTCCTGTACCTATTTTCTATGTTTCTATGTTTCTACGTTTCTGTTTCCCGACTGCTTGGCTGGCCGCTGGCTCACAGGCAAGATTGATGACCGAGGTTCCAGTGGCTCTTCTCGCAGTGGAAAAGGGAAGAGTGCAGATTAGGGGAGGCTTCAACTTTCCTTGTGGGGCTTGGAAGGAGCACTCCTACTCCAACTGGTCCCATAAAGAAAAGTATGTATTTGTATCTATAATGTATTTGCTTCATGGGTTATTGGCTTAAGAATTCCTAACAACACATTGCTATTAAGAACTAGTTGGTTTATTAACAAAGGTTTAACAATTGCACTACACATTACCAGTTCATCCACCAGGCTCACAACCACTTGCCTCATCGTGGATCCCCTGAACCCAATTGGCTGGTGTTTTATTGAGTGTTGTGAACATCACATGACTGGCTCAGCCATTCACGACTCAACAGCTCTACAAATATTTTGTTGTTGATCTGTAAATCAAGTGCTCCCTGATTAAAAGGGGGCACTAAAACCGACACATTAAATAAATTAAACTTTGGACAGTAAACTTAAAGCAAATTAAAATTTGGTTGCCGGGGGTGATGATGCACTCCAGTCCCTCCTCTCGCGGAAGGCTGCGAGCGTACCGGTGGACACCGCGTGCTCCATCTCCAGGGACACCCTGGCTCAGATGTAACCGCGGAAGAGAGGCAGGCAGTCGGGCTGAACTCAACAGCTCTACAACTCTTTGATTGGAAAACAATAAATAAACAGTTAAATCAAGTGCCCCCTGATCTGGGGGACACTCCAAACACTTTTCAAGGCCCTTTTTTGATTTTTTTTGGATTTTTATGTTCTTTTTTTTGTGTTTTTTTTTGTGGTTTTTTTTGGGCACAAAATCATAAATTATGCAAGTGCCCCCTATAAAAGGGGAGGGGGACACTAAAACCCGGCAATAAAACAAATTAAACTTTAAAACATATAAAATCAACTTAAAATTTGGTTGCCGGGGGTGATGATGCGCTCCAGTCCCTCCGGCGCCCACATAGAAACATAGAAACAAAGAAAATAGGTGCAGGAGTAGGCCATTCGGCCCTTCTAGCCTGCACCGCCATTCAATGAGTTCATGGCTGAACATTCAACTTCAGTACCCCATTCCTGCTTTCTCGCCATACCCCTTGATCCTCCTAGCAGTAAGGACCTCATCTAACTCCTTTTTGAATATATTTAGTGAATTGGCCTCAACAACTTTCTGTGGTAGAGAATTCCACAGGTTCACCACTCTCTGGGTGAAGAAGTTCCTCCGCATCTCGGTCCTAAATGGCTTACCCCTTATCCTTAGACAGTGACCCCTGGTTCTGGACTTCCCCAACATTGGGAACATTCTTCCTGCATCTAACCTGTCTAACCCCGTCAGAATTTTATATATTTCTATGAGGTCCCCTCTCATTCTTCTGAACTCCAGTGAATACAAGCCCAGTTGATCCAGTCTTTCTTGATAGGTCAGTCCCGCCATCCCGGGAATCAGTCTGGTGAACCTTCGCTGCACTCCCTCAATAGCAAGAATGTCCTTCCTCAGGTTAGGAGACCAAAACTGTACACAATACTCCAGGTGTGGCCTCACCAATGCCCTGTACAACTGTAGCAACACCTCCCTGCCCCTGTACTCAAATCCCCTTGCTATGAAGGCCAACATGCCATTTGCTTTCTTCACCGCCTGCTGCACCTGCATGCCAACCTTCAATGACTGATGTACCATGACACCCAGGTCTCTTTGCACCTCCCCTTTTCCTAATCTGTCACCAGTCAGATAATAGTCTGTCTTTCTGTTTTTACCACCAAAGTGGATAACCTCACATTTATCCACATTATACTTCATCTGCCATGCATTTGCCCACTCACCTAACCTATCCAAGTCGCTCTGCAGCCTCACAGCATCCTCCTCGCAGCTCACACTGCCACCCAACTTAGTGTCATCCGCAAATTTGGAGATACTACATTTAATCCCCTCATCTAAATCATTAATGTACAGTGTAAACAGCTGGGGCCCCAGCACAGAACCTTGCGGTACCCCACTAGTCACTGCCTGCCATTCTGAAAAGTACCCATTTACTCCTACTCTTTGCTTCCTGTCTGACAACCAGTTCTCAATCCATGTCAGTACACTACCCCCAATCCCATGTGCTCTAACTTTGCACATCAATCTCTTGTGTGGGACCTTGTCGAACGCCTTCTGAAAGTCCAAATATACCACATCAACTGGTTCTCCCTTATCCACTCTACTGGAAACATCCTCAAAAAATTCCAGAAGATTTGTCAAGCATGATTTCCCTTTCACAAATCCATGCTGACTTGGACCTATCATGTCACCTCTTTCCAAATGCACTGTTATGACATCCTTAATAATTGATTCCATCATTTTACCCACTACCGATGTCAGGCTGACCAGTCTATAATTCCCTGTTTTCTCTCTCCCTCCTTTTTTAAAAAGTGGGGTTACATTGGCTACCCTCCACTCCATAGGAACTGATCCAGAGTCAATGGAATGTTGGAAAATGACTGTCAACGCATCCACTATTTCCAAGGCCACCTCCTTAAGTACTCTGGGATGCAGTCCATCAGGCCCTGGGGATTTATCGGCCTTCAATCCCATCAATTTCCCCAACACAATTTCCCGGCTAATAAGGATTTCCCTCAGTTCCTCCTCCTTACTAGACCCCCCGACCCCTTTTATAACCGGAAGGTTGTTCGTGTCCTCCTTCGTGAATACCGAACCAAAGTACTTGTTCAATTGGTCCGCCATTTCTTTGTTCCCCGTTATGACTTCCCCTGATTCTGACTGCAGGGGACCTACATTTGTCTTTACTAACCTTTTTCTCTTTACATATCTATAGAAACTTTTGCAATCCGTCTTAATGTTCCCTGCAAGCTTCTTCTCATACTCCATTTTCCCTGCCCTAATCAAACCCTTTGTCCTCCTCTGCTGAGTTCTAAATTTCTCCCAGTCCCCAGGTTCGCTGCTATTTCTGGCCAATTTGTATGCCACTTCCTTGGCTTTAATACTATCCCTGATTTCCCTTGATAGCCACGGTTGAGCCACCTTCCCTTTTTTATTTCTATGCCAGACAGGAATGTACAATTGTTGTAGTTCATCCATGCGGTCTCTAAATGTCTGCCATTGCCCATCCACAGTCAACCCCTTAAGTATCATTCGCCAATCCATCTCAGCCAATTCACGCCTCATACCTTCAAAGTTAGCCTTCTTTAAGTTCTGGACCATGGTCTCTGAATTAACTGTTTCATTCTCCATCCTAATGCAGAATTCCACCATATTATGGTCACTCTTCCCCAAGGGGCCTCGCACAACGAGATTGCTAATTAATCCTTTCTCATTACATAACACCCAGTCTAAGATGGCCTCCCCCCTAGTTGGTTCCTCGACATATTGGTCTAAAAAACCATCCCTTATGCACTCCAGAAAATCCTCCTCCACCGTATTGCTTCCAGTTTGGCTAGCCCAATTTATGTGCATATTAAAGTCACCCATTATAACTGCTGCACCTTTATTGCACGCACCCCTAATTTCCTGTTTGATGCCCTCCCCAACATCACTACTACTGTTTGGAGGTCTGTACACAACTCCCACTAACGTTTTTTGCCCTTTGGTGTTCTGCAGCTCTACCCATATAGATTCCACATCATCCAAGCTAATGTCCTTCCTAACTATTGCCTTAATCTCCTCCTTAACCAGCAATGCTACCCCACCTCCTTTTCCTTTTATTCTATCCTTCCTGAATGTTGAATACCCCTGGATGTTGAGTTCCCAGCCCTGCTCATCCTGGAGCCACGTCTCCGTAATCCCAATCACATCATATTTGTTAACATCTATTTGCACAGTTAATTCATCCACCTTATTGCGGATACTCCTTGCATTAAGACACAAAGCCTTTAGGCTTGTTTTTTTAACACCCTCTGTCCTTTTAGAATTTTGCTGTACAATGGCCCTTTTTGTTCTTTGCCTTGGGTTTCTCTGCCCTCCACTTTTCCTCATCTCCTTTCTGTCTTTTGTTTTTGCCTCCTTTTTGTTTCCCTCTATCTCCCTGCATTGGTTCCCATCCCCCTGCCATATTAGTTTAACTCCTCCCCAACAGCACTAGCAAACACTCCCCCGAGGACATTGGTTCCGATTCTGCCCAGGTGCAGACCGTCCGGATTGTACTGGTCCCACCTCCCCCAGAACCGGTTCCAATGCCCCAGGAATTTGAATCCCTCCCTGCTGCACCATTGCTCAAGCCACGTATTCATCTGAGCTATCCTGCGATTCCTACTCTGACTAGCACGTGGCACTGGTAGCAATCCCGAGATTACTACTTTTGAGGTCCTACTCGTGGAAGGCCGCGAGCGTACCGGTGGACACCGCGTGCTCCATCTCCAGGGACACCCTGGCTCAGATGTAACCGCGGAAGAGAGGCAGGCAGTTGGGCTGAACTCAACAGCTCGACAACTCTTTTGGTTGGAGAAAACAAATCAACACTTAAATCAAGTGCCCCCAATCTGGGGGACCCGGCAAACATTTATCAAGGCCCTTTTTTGTTTTTTTCCTTTTTTTGTTTTTTTTTGGGCACTAAAACATGCATTATACAAGTGCCCCCTATAAAAGGGGAGGGGGACACTAAAACCGGCAATAAAACAAATTAAACTTTAAAACATATAAAATCAAATTAAAATTTGGTTGCCGGGGGTGATGATGCACTCCAGTCCCTATGGCGCCCACCTCCCACGGAAGGCCGTGAGCGTACCGGTGGACACCGCGTGCTCCATCTCCAAGGACACCCTGGCTCAGATGTACGCGCGGAAGAGAGGCAGGCAGTCTCAACAGCTCTACAACTCTTTTATAAGGAGTACAAAAAAAACATTAGATCGAGTGCCCCCCGATCTGGGGGACACTCCAGAGACACTTTTCACTGCTCTCTTTTTTTTTGTGTTTTTTTTTCCTTTTGTGATTTTTTTGGGGCATTAAAATTATATAATTTACAAGTGCCCCCTATAAAAGGGGAGGGGGACACCAAAGCCCGGCAATTAAAACAAATTAAACTTTAAAACATATCAAGTCAAATTAAAATTTGGTTGCCGGGGGTGACAATGCACTCCAGTCCCTCCGGCGCCCACCTCTCGCGGAAGGCCGTGAGCGTACCGGTGGACACCGCGTGCTCCATCTCTAAGGACACCCTGGCCTGGATGTAGGCGCGGAAGAGAGGCAGGCAGTCTCAAAAGCTCTACAAACCTGTGAACATACTCACAGGTGCATACATTGCAGCTTCTTCTAGTTTCAATCCTCCTCTGACTAAAATTCACCTCAGGTCAGAGTTACAATCGGGGTCGGGGCTCACTGATGTCAGGCAGGATGAATGCAACATGTTAACCCAGCAAATCTGACATTGATGTGGTGGATTCTTGCTATTTGGTCACACGCAATTTGGCATTCAGCAAGTGGTCTCCTTTTCTATTTAGAAAAATTGAGGTATTGAACTATAGAAGCTCACAATGCTATGTGCATACTATCTATTGTACTCTGCAATTTGGGGAAACTTGGCAGCATGGTGAAACTGCTTGGCTCTATCATGCTGCTGCCTTTCTGTCATACTAAACCTGCAACAGTTCATCAAATCTCTTAAAAAGGCAGATCCATTTTTAAAATGCAGAGTTTGCAGCGTGGGTCTTTCCATTTAATGAAGAGAGCCCCTCCGACACAGCAGCTCGACGTGGCCCAGTGCGTGGCACTGCTCCCCGCTCCCGATGCATCCGCCCCGCTAGCACCCCGGAAAGGAAGTGGAGTGCATTATTTTGCGCTCCGTTTCCTTTAGCAGCCGGTAACCCCAATTTCTTGCGAGAGGCAAGGCTGATGCGCCCGGCGCAAAGTCTCGCGCCACACCAGTGTTACTGCCCCCAGACGGGGCGCAATGGAATCTTTTCCCCGCTAATCTTTTAAATTAAGTAGTTGATCTTCAAACATTTCCAGGCTGCACCTCTGCTTGTATCAGCTGATTCTGGCAACAGGTACATCTCTTTTATTTCATTCAATGGTCACAATTGCAGTACCAATGGTACACTGGAAATGGCGTGTAAAATCAGGGCCAGAGGACATGGACAGGCTAAGTGAGTGGGCAAAAATTTGGCAGATGGAGTATAATGTTGGAAGGTGAGAGGTCATGCACTTTGGCAGAAAAAAAATCATAGAGCAAGTTATTATTTAAATGGAGAAAGATTGCAAAGTGCTGCAGTACAGCAGGACCTGGGGGTACGTGTGCATGAAACACAAAAGGTTAGTATGCAGGTACAGCAAGTGATCAGGAAGGCCAATGGAATCTTGGCTTTTATTTCAAAGGGGATGGAGTATAAAAGCAGGGAAGTCTTGCAACAGTTGTACAGGGTATTGGTAAGGCCACACCTGAAATACTGCGTGCAGTTTTGGTTTCCATATTTACGAAACGATATACTTGCTTTGGAGGCAGTTCAGAGAAGGTTCACAAGGTTGATTCCAAAGATGAGGGGGTTGACTTATGAGGAAAGGTTGAGTAGGTTGGGCCTCTACTCATTGGAATTCAGAAAAATGAGAGGTGATTTTATCGAAACGTATAAGATTATGAGGGGTTTGCCAAGGTGGATGCAGAGAGGATGTTTCCACTGATAGGGGAGACTAGAACTAGAGGGCATAATCTTAGAATAAGGGGCCGCCCATTTAAAACTGAGATGAGGAGAAATTTCTTCTCTCAGAGGGTTGTGGATCTGTGGAATTCATTGCCTCAGAGAGCTGTGGAAGCTGGGACATTGAATAAAGTTAAGACAGAAATAGACAGTTTCTTAAACGATATGGGAATAAGGGGTTATGGGGAGCGGGCGGGGAAGCGGAGCTGAGTCCATGATCAGATCAGTCATGATCGTATTAAATGGTGGAGCAGGCTCGAGGGGCCGTATGGTCTACTCCTGCTCCTATTTCTTATAGAAACATAGTAAATAGGTGCAGGAGTAGGCCATTCGGCCCTTAGAGCCTGCACCACCATTCAAGAAGATCATGGCTGATCATTCACCTCAGTACCCCTTTCCTGCTTTCTCTCCATACCCCTTGATCCCTTTAGTCGTAAGGACCATATCTAACTCCCTCTTGAATATATCCAATGAACTGGCATTAACAACTCTCTGCAGTAGAGAATTCCACAGGTTAACAACTCTCTGAGTGAAGAAATTTCTCCTCATCTCAGTCCTAAATGGCTTACCCCTTATCCTTAGACTATGTCCCTGGTTCTGGACTTCCCCAACATCGGGAACATTCTTCCTGCATCTAAACTGTCCAGTCCCGTCAGAATTTTATATGTTTCTATGAGATCCCCTCTCATCCTTCTAAACTCCAGTGAATACAGGCCCAGTCGATCCAGTCTCTCTTCATATGTCAGTCCTGCCATCCCGGGAATCAGTCTGGTGAACCTTCGCTGCACTCCCTCAATAGCAAGAACGTCCTTCCTCAGATTAGGAGACCAAATCTGAACTCAATATTCCAGGTGAGGTCTCACTAAGGCCCTGTACAACTGCAGTAAGACCTCCCTGCTCCTATACTCAAAGCCCCTAGCTATGAAGGCCAACATACCATTTGCCTTCTTCACCGCCTGCTGTACCTGCATGCCAACTTTCAATGACTGATGTACCATGACACCCAGGTCCCGTTGCACCTCCCCTTTTCCTAATCTGTCACCATTCAGATAATATTCTGCCTTCGTGTTTTTGACACCAAAGTGGATAATCTCACATTTATCCACATTATACTGCATCTGCCATGCGTTTGCCCACTCACCTAACCTGTCCAAGTCACCCTGCAGCCTCTTAGTGTCCTCCTCACAGCTCACACCACCATCCAGCTTAGTGTCATCTGCAAACTTGGAGATATTACACTCAATTCTTTCATCTAAATCATTAATGTATATTGTAAATAACTGGGGTCCCAGCACTGAGCCCTGCGGCACCTCATTAGTCATTGCCTGCCATTCTGAAAAGGACCCATTTATCCCGACTCTCTGCTTCCTGTCTGCCAACCAGTTCTCTATCCACGTCAGTACATTACCCCCAATACCCCAATACCATGTGCTTTGATTTTGCACACCAATCTCTTGTGTGGGACCTTGTCAAAAGCCTTTTGAAAGTCCAAATACACCACATCCACTGGTTCTCCCTTGTCCATTCTACCAGTTACATCCTCAGAAAAATTCCAGAAGATTTGTCAAGCATGATTTCCCTTTCATAAATCCATGCTGACTTGGACCGATCTTGTCATTGCTTTCCAAATACGTTGCTATTTCATCTTTAATAATTGATTCCAACATTTTCCTCACTACTGATGTCAGGCTAACGGGTCTATAATTACCCGTTTTGTCTCTCCCTCCTTTCTTAAAAAGTGGTGTTACATTAGCTACCCTCCAGTCCATAGGTTCTTATGTTCTTATGAGTGTTTGATGTATTGGGGTAAAGTAGAACGAGAGGCCACCCTTATAGGGGCCACAGTTATAAACCAAGGAATTGGGGCTGAGTTGCTTGGACACTTTACTTTTCCCCAAAGGGTGTTTCAACCTGCAGAACAGAACACCAGAGAAGGTAGTTAAGAATGATTTGTTACAGACCTTGAGATGTTAGATGGATTCCTCGAAAACAAGGTCACGATGAAGAAGGTATGTGCATATTAATCCTGGATAATAATTAGTGGTTCTGGGACCTCTGTGATCACCCAGTAGAGAACTATTTTAGGCTTTTTGCCTGTTCCAACTGGGATGGCTGGGGAATAGGGATGGAAATAGCCAATGGACCCCGAATGGATCCACTTGACCCCACAAACATCTCCCCACATGTTGTCAGTCACTCAGTGCCCCCACCCCTGGAACTCCCTCCCCCACTACCCCACCCATTCCCTCCATTAAGAGCTGACTTTGGTTCCAATGAAGAGTTCTCCCCTGATTGGTAAGCTATCTATCAATGCTTATTGGCTGCTTGCAGCTCACCAAAAGTATTGTAATGAGGACCAACCATGAAAATGTTTTGTATCTCTCACTGTTCCACTGGGTGGGCAGTACGATTGTTCCACCCATCACCCATCTGATGTGCATCCAAACTAAAAATCATGTCCCATATGTTTATATTTGTGAAACAGCAAACCTGTCCCACCCTCCCTTACCCTCAGCGACTATCTGTCCCACCTGTGACAGGGACTGTGGTTCATGTAAGGACTCATTTTAAGAGTGGAAGCAAGTCTTCCTCAATTCCAAGGGACTACCTATGATGATTATGATGACAATCATAGAATATTTTTCGGCCAAGTGCATGTATCAATATCCTTATTCTCTTGATCCCGTTTCTTTACGATGTTATAACTGTTACTGTTTGAAAGCCTAACTGGGAGCTCCAATTTAAAATGACTTTATTCTCACAAAAACAAGACAATGCTTTTGTGGTCTACTTTATGGAAGGCTCAAAATCTATTTTGAAGGTTTGGTCAGGCCTTCTCTCTGCAGAATATTTTTTGCTTTTTGTTCCTATGGAGATAAGATGAGTGCGAAATGCAATGGGTTTCCTGTTGTTTACTTATGCCTTGCTGCTAGGCTCATGTAAGGATCTTCTTCAAAAAAGAGAAATCACCTCTGATCTTTGACCATTAGCACTTGGCCAGCACAAATCATCTCTGGGAGCAGGTTCTCTCATATCTCCATCCTCTACAGCATTAGCTGTATGAGTTTACAGGGTTTGCATTGCCTCCTTCTCCTGCTGGAAGAATGTTTCCAATGTTGGGGAAGTCCAGAACCAGGGGTCACAGTCTAAGGATAAGGGGTAAGCCATTTAGGATCGAGATGAGGAGAAACTTCTTCACTCAGAGAATTGTGAACCTGTGGAATTCTCTACCACAGAATGTTGTTGAGGCCAGTTCATTAGATATATTTAAGAGGGAGTTAGATGTGGCCCTTATGGCGAAAGGGATCAAGAGGTATGGAGGGAAAGCAGGAATGGGGTACTGAAGTTGCATGATCAACCATGATCATATTGAATGGTGATGCAGGCTCGAAGGGCCGAATGGCCTACTCCTGCACCCGGCCCTTCCAGGGTGGCGATGGATCGACGCTTCCTAGTTCTGGGATGATGGGGATCCTCCTTCTCCTCCTCCTGTGCCTCCTCCTCCTCCTGTGCCTCCTCCTCCTCCTCCCCCTCCTCCTCAGGTGTTACTGCTGGCTTGACCTCCAGCGGCTGTCCCCTCATGATGGCCAGGTTGTGCAGCATGCAGCAGACCATGACGATTATGGAGACCCGTTGAGGAAAGTACTACAAGGTGACACCAGAGCGGTCCAGGCACCGGAATCTCTGCTTAAGGATGTCTATACACTGCTCGATGATGCACCTGGTGACACAATGAGCGTCATTGTATGCATGCTCTGGCACTGCCCTGGGGTTCTGCAGAAGAGTGAGCAGCTAAGTGGACAGGGAATATCCCTTGTCCCCAAGCAGCCAACCGCAATCCTGATTCGGACCGGTGAAGACAGTGGGCACGCTGGTCTGGTGCAGAATGAACGAATCACGGCTGCTGCGTCCCTTACCCGCTGCCTCTCTGTACGGTGCTGATGACGATGCCTTCTCCTGTGTACCGCCCTGCTTCTGACCAGGTGTACTAGGTGTCGCCCTCCCAACACTCCTCCCATCCTCAGGGTGAACCCTGCCCAGCAGGTCTCTGCAGCCCACAGGACTCCACTAAAGAGTCACACCTGAAAGTTGTACAAAAGTACAGGGGTATGTGCAAACCTCTGAGCAGCACTCAGCAGGTTTAACGGAGCCAAAACAATTAATAAAACTATTAAAAGATAAATACAGTGGATGCTGTAATCTTAAATAAAAATACTGAAATTAATAAAACTATTAAAAGATAAATACAGTGGATGCTGTAATCTTAAATAAAAATACTGAAATTAATAAAACTATTAAAAGATAAATACAGTGGATGCTGTAATCTTAAATAAAAATACTACAATTAATAAAACTATTTCCCTACCAAAGGGCTTGATTGTGGCAACATCCAGCGGTGTCCCACTCGAGCACTGACTCGAATACCTTGCTGGGGCACTGCTGGGAAAAACCTTACCTTTTTGCAGCTGAAAATCCCGGTCCTGGTGGCTTTCCAGCGGCCCGCACGCTGCAGAGCTCTCCGCTGGTAAGTCACCTTTACAGCGGCTTCACCGCAACGTTTCCAGCGGAAGTGCACACCGCTCAAATCCCCAACCCCCCAAGCTGAAAATGGCTTGGGGAGGGAAAAGTACCCAACCACAGCAGTCCATCGATTTTATCGGTCGCCCGCCCAAACTCCGCGGTAGCTGTCCCTTCGGGGACAGTGAATTTCAGCCCCACAGCCTCTTTCTAAAATTAAATACCAAATAAAAGGTTTTCCCTAAATAAAACTTTTGAAATTTGTCCCAGAATCATCGAGGCCCATAAAAAGGCCGCGAGGTTGGGAGGTGCGTCGCTGAGTCGGGAACAGCGTGAGTCCGTTGGTGAGGCCTATAAAAGGCCACGAGGTTGGGAGGTGCGTCGCTGAGTCGGGAGCAGCGTGAGTCCGTTGGTGAGGCCTATAAAAGGCCGCGAGGTCGGGAGGTGCGTCGCTGAGTCGGGAGCAGCGTGAGTCCATTGGTGAGGCGTGCTTGTGCAGCGACAGGGAGAAGGCAAAAAAGAAGTAGAAAGAAACAGAAAGGTGACGCCACAGCCAAGGGGGTAAGTGATTGGCTGGATTGGTGAGTAGTTTTTCTTTTTTCTCTTGTATAACAGTGAGTAAACTTTTAGCATTATTGTTGCCAATTTAAGTGCATCTAAGGGTTAAGTCATGGCAGGAGAGCTCGGTCACGTGATATGCTCCTCCTGTACCATGTGAGAACTCAGGGACACTTCCGGTGTCCCTGACGACTACGTGTGCGGGAAGTGTATCCAGCTCCTGACGGTCCGCATTTCGGAATTGGAGCTGAGAATGGATTCACTCTGGAGCATCCACGATGCTGAGAATGACGTGAGTAGTACGTGTAGCGAGTTGGTCTTACCGCAGGTGAAGGGTCCGCAGCCAGCTCGGGAATGGAAGACCAGCAGGAAGAGCAGTGCAAGGAAGGTATTGCAGGGGTCCCCTGCGGTCATCCCCCTGCAAAACAGATACACTGTTTTGAGTACTGTTGAGGGGGATGACTCATCATGGGAGGACAGCAGCAGCCAAGTTCATGGCACCATGGCTGGCTCTGCTGCACAGGAGGGCAGGAAAAAGAGTGGGAGAGCGACAGTGATAGGTGATTCAATTGTAAGGGGAATAGATTGGCGTTTCTGCGGCCGCAACCGAGACTCCAGGATGGTATGTTGCCTCCCTGGTGCAAGGGTCAAGGATGTCTCGGAATGGGTGCAGGACATTCTGAAAAGGGAGGGAGAACAGCCAGTTGTTGTGGTGCACATTGGTACCAACGACATAGGTAAAAAAAGGGATAAGGTCCTCCGAAACGAATTTAAGGAGCTAGGAGCTAAATTAAAACATAGGACCTCAAAAGTAGTCATCTCGGGATTGCTCCAGTGCCACGTGCTAGTCAGAGTAGGAATCGCAGGATAGCGCAGATGAATATGTGGCTTGAGCAGTGGTGCAGCAGGGAGGGATTCAAATTCCTGGGGCATTGGAACCGGTTCTGGGGGAGGTGGGACCAGTACAAACCGGACGGTCTGCAACTGGGCAGGACCGGAACCAATGTCCTCGGGGGAGTGTTTGCTAGTGCTGTTGGGGAGGAGTTAAACTAATATTGCAGGGGATTGGGAACCAATGCAGGGAGACAGAGGGAAACAAAAAGGAGACAAAAGCAAAAGACATAAAGGAGATGAGTAAAAGTGGAGGGCAGAGAAACCCAAGGCAAAAAATAAAAGGGGCCACTGAATATAAAGGGGCTGCAGGAGGGGTCAAAACTAAAAATCATGGTTTAAAAACCAGTATTAAAACACTCTACCTAAATGCATGCAGCATTCGAAATAAAGTAAATGAGTTGACGCACAAATCATTACAAATGGGTATGATTTGGTGGCCATTACAGAAACGTGGTTGCAGGGTGGCCAAGACTGGGAATTAAACATGCAGGGGTATCTGACGATTTGGAAAGATAGACAAGAAGGGAAAGGAGGTGGGGTAGCTCTGTTAATAAAGGATGATATCAGGGCAGTTGTGAGAGATGATATTGGCTCTAATGAACAAAATGTTGAATCATTGTGGGTAGAGATTAGAGATAGTAAGGGGAAAAAGTCACTGGTGGGCGTAGTTTATAGGCCCCCAAATAATAACTTCATGGTGGGACGGGCAATAATCAAGGGAATAATGGAGGCATGTGGAAAAGGAACGGCAGTAATCATGGGGGATTTTAACCTACATATCGATTGGTCAAATCAAATCGCACAGGGTAGCCTAGAGGAGGAATTCATAGAATGCATACGAGATTGTTTCTTAGAACAGTATGTTACAGAACCTACAAGGGAGCAGGCTATCTTAGATCTGGTCCTGTGTAATGAGACAGGAATAATAAATGATCTCCCAGTAAAAGATCCTCTCGGAATGAGTGATCACAGTATGGTTGAATTTGTAATACAGATTGAGGGTGAGGAAGTAGTGTCTCAAACGAGCGTACTATGCTTAAACAAAGGGAACTACAGTGGGATGAGGGCAGAGTTGGCTAAAGTAGACTGGAAACACAGACTAAACGGTGGCACAATTGAGGAACAGTGGAGGACTTTTAAGGAGCTCTTTCATAGTGCGCAACAAAAATATATTCCAGTGAAAAAGAAGGGCAGTAAGAGAAGGGATAACCAGCCATGGATAACCAAGGAAATAATTGAGAGTATCAAATTAAAAACCAATGCGTATAAGGTGACCAAGGTTAGTGGGAAACTAGAAGATTGGGAAAATTTTAAACAACAGCAAAGAATGACTAAGAAAGCAATAAAGAAAGGAAAGATAGATTACAAAGGTAAACTTGCGCAAAACATAAAAACAGATAGTAAAAGCTTTTACAGATATATAAAACGGAAAAGAGTGACTAAAGTAAATGTTGGTCCCTTAGAAGATGAGAAGGGGGATTTAATAATGGGAAATGTGGAAATGGCTGAGACCTTAAACAATTATTTTGCTTCAGTCTTCACAGTGGAAGACACAAAAACCATGCCAAAAATTGCTGGTCACAGGAATGTGGGAAGGGAGGACCTTGAGACAATCACTATCACTAGGGAGGTAGTGCTCGACAGGCTAATGGGACTCAAGGTAGACAAGTCCCCATGTCCTGATGAAATGCATCCCAGGGTATTAAAAGAGATGGCGGAAGTTATAGCAGATGCATTCGTTATAATCTACCAAAATTCTCTGGACTCTGGGGAGGTACCAGCGGATTGGAAAGCAGCTAATGTAACGCCTCTGTTTAAAAAAGGGGGCAGACAAAAGGCAGGTAACTATAGGCCGGTTAGTTTAACATCTGTAGTGGGGAAAATGCTTGAAACTATCATTAAGGAAGAAATAGTGGGACATCTAGATAGGAATAGTGCAATCAAGCAGACGCAGCATGGATTCATGAAGGGGAAATCATGTTTAACTAATTTACTGGAATTCTTTGAGGATATAACGAGCATAGTGGATAGAGGTGTGCCGATGGATGTGGTGTATTTAGATTTCCAAAAGGCATTCGATAAGGTGCCACACAAAAGGTTACTGCAGAAGATAAAGGTATGCGGAGTCAGAGGAAATGTATTAGCATGGATAGAGAATTGGCTGGCTAACAGAAAGCAGAGAGTCGGGATAAATGGGTCCTTTTCGGGTTGGAAATCGGTGGTTAGTGGTGTGCCACAGGGATCGGTGCTGGGACCACAACTGTTTACAATATACATAGAGGACCTGGAAGAGGGGACAGACTGTAGTGTAACAAAATTTGCAGATGACACTAAGATTAGTGGGAAAGCGGGTTGTGTAGAGGACACAGAGAGGCTGCAAAGAGATTTAGATAGGTTAAGCGAATGGGCTAAGGTTTGGCAGATGGAATACAATGTCGGAAAGTGTGAGGTCATCCACCTTGGGAAAAAAAACAGTAAAAGGGAATATTATTTGAATGGGGAGAAATTACAACATGCTGCGGTGCAGAGGGACCTGGGGGTCCTTGTGCATGAATCCCAAAAAGTTAGTTTGCAGGTGCAGCAGGTAATCAGGAAGGCGAATGGAATGTTGGCCTTCATTGCGAGAGGGATGGAGTACAAAAGCAGGGAGGTCCTGCTGCAACTGTACAGGGTATTGGTGAGGCCGCACCTGGAGTACTGCGTGCAGTTTTGGTCACCTTACTTAAGGAAGGATATACTAGCTTTGGAGGGGGTACAGAGACGATTCACTAGGCTGATTCCGGAGATTGGGATTTACCTTATGATGATAGATTGAGTAGACTGAGTCTTTACTCGTTGGAGTTCAGAAGGATGAGGGGTGATCTTATAGAAACATTTAAAATAATGAAAGGAATAGACAAGATCGAGGCAGAGAGGTTGTTTCCACTGGTCGGGGAGACTAGAACTAGGGGGCACAGCCTCAAAATACGGGGGAGCCAATTTAAAACCGAGTTGAGAAGGAATTTCTTCTCCCAGAGGGTTGTGAATCTGTGGAATTCTCTGCCCAAGGAAGCAGTTGAGGCTAACTCATTGAATGTATTCAAGTCACAGATCGATAGATTTTTAACCAATAAGGGAATTAAGAGTTACGGGATGCGGGCGGGTAAGTGGAGCTGAGTCCACGTCCAGATCAGCCATGATCTTGTTGAATGGCGGAGCAGGCTCGAGTGGCTAGATGGCCTACTCCTGTTCCTAATTCTTATGATCTTATGTTCTTATGAATCATAGACAAATTACAACACAGAAGGAGGCCATTCAGCCCATCATGTCTGTGTCGGTCGAAAAAGAGCTACCCAGCCTAATCCCACCTTCCAGTACTAGGTCCATAGCTCTATAGGTTACGGCTCTTTAAGTGCCTTTCCAAATACTTTTCACATTTGATGATGGTTTCTGCCTCTACCACCCTTTCAGGCAGTGAGTTCCAGACTCCCACCACCCTCTGGATGAAGGAATGTTTCCTCATCTCCCTCTAATCCTTCTACCAATTACTTTAAATCTATACCCCCTGGTTATTGACCCCTCTGCCAAAGGAAATAGGTCCTTCCTATCCACTCTGTCCAGGCCCCTCATAATTTTATACACCTCCATTAAATCTCCCCTCAGCCTCCTCTGTTCCAAGGAAAACAAACGCAGCCTATCCAATCTTTCCTCATCGCTTAAGTTTTCCAGTCCTGGCAACATCCTCATGAATCTCCTCTGCACCCTTTCGAGATGCAATCACATCATGATCGGATCAGCCATGATCTTATTTAATGGCGGAGCAGGCTCGAGGGGCCAAATGGCCTATTCCTGCTCCTATTTCTTATGTTCTTATCCTTTCTGTCATGTGGTAACCAGAACTGCATGCAGTACTCAAGCTATGGTCTAACTAATCTTGTGCAGGTGTGATGTCCGACATCCGGAAACCTTGGGACCGAGGCTGTCCTGGAATCCGAGTGTTTCCGGATTGCTGAATGTCTTTGCCTGGGCCGAGGAAGGTAGGTAGGGGAGGGAGGGGAGGTCGGTAGGGGAGGTCAAGAGGTCGGCACGCTGGGAGTGGGGGGGGCGGTCGGGACATCGGAGGTCGGGGGTTCGGTCAGGCTGAGGCTGGGGGGAGGTTGGTCGGGCTGCCATAGGTCAGGGAGGGAGGTCAGGCTGAGGTCGGTTGGGCCGAGGCTGGGGGAGGTCAGCCGGCCGGAGATCGGGGGAGGCCGGGGGAGGTGGGGCCGAGGCCGGGGGAGGGAGGTCGAGCCACCGGAGGTCGGGCCGAGGCCGGGAGAGGTTGGGTGGCCGGAGGTCGGGCGGAGGTCGTGGCCGAGGCCGGGAGAAATCGGGCTAGGTCGAGCCGAGACGTGTGGAGGCCGTGCGATGTTGGGCCGAGGCGGGGGAGGCCTGGGGAGGTCGGGCAGCCGGAGGTCGTGGGAGTCCGGATTTCGGAACATTTTCTGGTTTCTGGACAAACCGCCATGGATCGGCCCGCTGTCCGGATTCCAGAACATTTCAGATTCAGGAACTCCGGATTTTGGACCTGTTGCACTGTATACAGTTGTAGCATAACTTCCCTGCTCTTGTATTCCATGCCTCAGCTAATAAAGGAAAGCATTCCGTATGCCTTTTTAACTACTTTATTGACCTGTCCGACTACCTTTACGGATCTGTGGACATGCACTCCAAGGTCCCTCTGTTTTTCCACACCTCTCAGTATTCTCCTATTTATTGTGTATTCCCTTGCCTTGTTGCCCCTCCCCAAATGCATTACCTCACACTTTTCCGGATTGAATTCCATTTGCCACTTTTCTGCCCAACTGATCAGTTCATCAATATCTTCCTGCAGTCTGGAGCTTTTCTCCTCACTATCAACCACACGGTCAATTTTTGTATCATCTGCAAATGTCTTTATCATGTCCACTACATTTAAGTCTGAATCATTAATATATACTACAAAAAGTAAGTGATCGAGCACTGAGCCCTGTGGAACCCCACTGGAAACAGTCTTCCAGTCACAAAAACTTCCCTCAATCGTTACTCTTTGCTTCCTGCCACCAAGCCAATTTTCGATCCAATTTGCCACTTTGCCTTGGATCCCATGGGCTTTTTACTCTTTTGATCAGCCTGCCATATGGGACCTTATCAAAAGCCTTGCTAAAATCCATGTAAACTACATCAAACGCAGTGCCCTCATCGACACTCCTTGCTACTGTCATATATTCTACATGACCGCTGTTGGTACCATATCAAGGTGTGCCACCAGAGGGCGCAGCAGTGGGAGACTCGTAGGTTACCTGTACAGGTGTGCTTGGCCTAGTATAAAAGGCAGGCTACCAGGTGTGATCCTCACTCTGGAGTTAACTATTAAAGGACTAAGGTCACTACAGTTCAAGTACAACACACTGCCTCATGGAGTCATTGTTAGAGCATCCAAGGATACAACTGGCGACGAGATTATGAACTTTCACGCGGAAATGGCTACCCTTGGTACGTTGCAGCAGTTCGCCGATGTTGATGCCTTTGTGGAGAGGCCAGAACACTCTTTCACAGCAAATGACCTGGCAGGAGACCACCCGGCCGCACTGGCTGATAAGCGCCGCGCTATCCTGCTAATCAGTTGTGGGCCCAACGTCCATGGCCTCGTCAGGGACTTGCTGGCACCAGCGAAGACAACGTCCAAGTTATACAAGGAACTCGTAACCCTGATCCAGGAGCAACTTCAGCCCAAGCAGAGCATCCTCACAGCCAGACACCGGTTCTATACCCACCAACGGCCCGAAGGCCAGGAAGTCGAGAAGTACGCCGCAGATCTCAGGAGGCTGGCGGCACCGTGCGAGTTCAGCACCCAACTCAACGATGCGGGACATTTTTGTCATTGGAATTGGCCATGAGGGTCTTCTTCACAAGCTACTGTCAATGGATACCACAGTCACACTGCAGAAGGCCATCTCTGTGAGCCAGTCATTCATGACCTCGACCTGCGGCTCTCGGCAGATGTCTCACCCTCAGGACTCAAACCCGGCAGGTACTGTACACAGAGTGGCGCCATTCAGGGGCTGGACTGTAGAGCGCGAATCCTCTCAGGCAAGAGAGAACAGGACCCCGAGTCCCTTAACTCAGAATCCGACAAGGGGGGCTAATCAAGTAGCACCATGCTGGCGTTGCAGAGGGAATCACAGGGCTCACCAGTGCCGTTTTAAAGACTATGATTGCAAAGGCTGCGGCACAAAGGGCCACCTCCAGTGAATGTGTAAGAGAAATAGGACTCACTGTGTCTATGAGGAGTCTGCAGATGGCCATGAATCCAACGCAGATTATGAATTGTTAGACAGAGAGGCAGCCCAGCCCCACGGGGAGGTACATAGCATGTTTACCTGCACCAACGAGTGCTCCCCACTGAAGATGGAAGTCGAGTTAGAAGGAAGTCCAGTCTTCATGGAAGTGGACACGGGGGCGAGCCAGTCAGTGATGAATCAAGGAGCCTTTGAGAGGGTATGGGACAATCCGGCTGAACGACCCGAGCTGGCCCCAGTTCAGGCAAAGCTGCGCATCTACACCAATGAAATCATCCCAGTCGTTGGTAGTGTGAATGTAAAGGTACTGCATGATGGCGCGGTGCACAAGTACCTCTGTGGATTGCTCCAGAAGCAACTTCCCAACTGCGGAGGCAGAACCCGGGGAGAAGAGGATCACCGCAGTCGACATTATGGACGAAGGAAAGATGGCGCCCGAACCACGAGGTGATGCGCTGAAGACAAAGATGGCCACAGTCAGACCATGAGGTGCAGGGCTGATGGAGCAACACGTGGCACCAAACGGAGAAGCGGATTGGGGTAAAGCAAGCAAGGCTCTCTTCAAGAAGGCCTGCAACCCACTACAATTAAAGGGATAGTTCCACACATTTAAGCAATGTAACAAGAATTGTAAGCTAGAGACAAAAGGTGCAACGGATTATGTAAAGTGTGTAACTGATCATGTAAAATGTGTAACTGATACTCGGAAGTGTATACATGCAACCAGTGAGGAAAAGTCGCGCAATTATGTACAATGTGTGATTGATGACCTGAACTGTGCATATGCAACCAGCGAGGAAAAGTCGCGCGATCGTGATCGGACCCCTAGAGTGTCCATCATAAGTAAGGAAAAGCTGTGCGATACAAGAGTCCCACTGCACGCAGCCAATGCAGCAGGCAGACACCCATCAGGTGCACACAGGTCCAGTGAGCTACCCAATGCTGTAGCCCGCATCCCGGGGACCAGAGTCATGCACCACGAAGTGTGGCCACAAGCAGCCAACACACATGAGCTGCGGAGCAAGCGACCTCAACAGGGCAACGGCAACGGTATTGATACCATGCCTTGGGTCGGCTCCATCTCTCAGGCAACCGATGGCACCAACTGCCACGAGCCTGAAGGTGCAGACTGCACCAAGGCCATACCCCTAGATGTAGGGTCACCTGCCATTGTTCCCCCAGAGGAAACAAGCACCAGCCAAATGACGCTTAGGACAGCGAGTCAGCAGTTCCCTGTGCACTGCTAGACGACAGCTCCTCAGGGAGCAGCTGTGACCCAGAGCGTAAAGAAAGAAAAGGGAGGTCACAGTCATCTGTGAACCTGCCCGACGCTAGGGACCACGGCAACAGCCCCGAGAGCAGGCTATGTGAGCCAACTGGGTTCCCACTGCCAACACTGGGCACTGAGCCACCACTAGACTGCAGGGACACAACTCAGCAGCTCCGGAACTAGCTTGCCCTCACGCACCGATCACCGCATCGACAAGGCATCTAACATACTTGTCGCACCACTGAACCACAACAAAAAAGAAAAAAAAAGAAAAACTCACTTACCTGAACTTGAATGTACATGAATGTCAGGAACCCCCGACACACCAATATGGGAAGGGGGGGAAGAATGGAGTGTTCAGGAACACACACACACAAACCACCAGCATGCTACTGCACCAACTACCCACCCAAGGTTGAGGTGGCCCGCCAGAGGTTAACCAGACAAAACCCACATAGAGCTAGGCCCAGAGCACAGTCAATGCAGAGGCGATTTGCACTGAGGGTTCAGGGGGGAGTGATGTCATATATATTCTACATGGCTACTGTTGGTACTATCTCAAGGTGTGCCACCAGAGGGCACAGCAGTGGGAGACTCGTAGGTTACCTGTACAGGTGTGCTTGGCCTAGTATAAAAGGCAGGACACCAAGTGTGATCCTCACTCTGGAGTTAACTAATAAAGGACTAAGGTCACTACAGTTCAAGTACAACACACTGCCTCGTGGAGTCATTGTTAGAGCATCTAACGATACAACAGTTACCTCCTCAAAGAGCTCAATCAAGTTATTCAGACATGACCTTCCCTTAAAAAATCTATGCTGACTGTCCTTGATTATTCTGTCTTTCTAAATGAAGGTTTATACTGTCCCTCAGAATTTTGGAAAAGAACTGAGCAGAAACATTTGGAAACTAAGGAAATATATTGCATCAGGGCAATGACAGAATGGTTTGCAATTGGTTCTCTTGTTTTCAAAATTATTTGATGAAAAGCAACTAGGCTGTACATCTGATGGAATAGTACTGATGCATTCTGGGAAATCAGACTGCACAATTCAAATTTAGCTCACAGAGGTAACAACATTATTAAACCAATCCCAGGCTTTTGGGAGGGGCATTAATTGACACAAATGTTAGTTTAATGTGTAAATTTAATCATGAGAAAAATGTGGATCAAATGTTTTCAGAAAGCATCTTGAGTACCTTGTGGGGGGACAAATTGTGAAATTACAGAGTAATGAGTTTACAGAGGTGAAGTGCATTCAAATGTGGACATAGGAAATTATAAAGCAAAAAAGTTGGCACAAATGTGTGATGCAAAAAGCTTTTCATTCAGACTAATTTTTCCTTAGCCAAGTGCATCACATTAAAATAACAAGGCGAATTGTTTTACATTTACAAACAATGTAATCCTTGCCTTTTTGACCATCTGGCTCTGTAGCTTATTTGGATTGTTGTTGTTCAGTGGGGCAATTAAAGTCAAACGTTGTGTTCCCAACAAATGAGAAAGTCCCGTCTGTAACTAAAATACATTCCCTTCTCAGCTTATTGTATTAGAGAGCTGAGTCATGAGGAAAGATTGCAAAAACTTGGAGCACTCCTTCTCGAAAGGAAATGTCTGAAGGAGTTCTCAAAGAGATATGTTAAAACGTAAACAAAATAGGAAAATGTAACTCCAGAGTACTACTTCAAGCTCAACTGTATCAGAAGGCCAAGATTCAAGCTAGGAAAAGGCAAATATGGAATTGATGTAAGGAAGTTCTTCACACAAAGAGTGATCAATATGTAGAGCAGAGGAGGCAAAAACCCTGGAATCATTTAAGAAACAGATGTTTTGATGAGGGCACTGAAACTTCTTTCTGGAACAATGAACTGAATAGTCTTCCTCATCGATCCATTTCCTGATCTTGTGATTTGTGCTGATTTCTAGTCGGCAGACTGTATTAAGACTGTCGGCGTGACCCGACCTGACCTGGGAGGGAACACTACCACCGGCAGTGGAAGATAAAGGAGGAGCTAGCCACTGCAGGGAGAGGCGGGAGCCGTGCCGAGAGGGCGACAAAATCGATGTCACCGAAATCCAGGTCGCTGATTGGTGGCGTGTCTTGGAGCGAGGCCGAGCCCAGCGGAGGGGTCGGGACCCAAGAGCGGGAGGAGCGGAGGTCGGAGCGGAGGTCGGAGCGGAGGTCGGAGTGGAGGTTGGAGCAGAGGCCGGGACAAGAGGTCGGGGACAGAGGTCGGGAGCGGAGGTCGGGAACGGAGGTCAGGGACAGAGGTTGAGAGCGTTGGTCAGGAGCAGAGATCAGGAGTGGAGGTTGGGAGCGGAGGTCGGGACCGGAGGTCAGAGCGGAAGCCTGGAGCAGCGGCGAGGTCGGGGCCCAGGAGCGACGAGGTCGGGGCCCAGGAACTGCCCAGGGAAGGAGCAGCATGGGCCAACAGCAAGGTTGTGAGGACTACACTGCGTCCTATAAATCCCAGGGAGAGAGGACCTGTAGAAAGGAGGAAGCAGGACAGTAGGAATATGTGTGTGTTTATGTACCAGGTCCATGCAGCCTGAGCCTGGTCTCCAATCGTCTTGGATCCCCTTGCCACTGAACCAAGACCTTGTTCTGTCAAGCCCATGTAGTAGCTGGTGTGCAATGGCCACCACACGTTAAAAGAATACACGCACAGGCATCTTCCACCCTTTAAGATGAAGTTCGGAACCTGGAACATCAGGACCCTCATGGACAACCCCAACAGTAACAGATCGGAACGCCGTACACCGTTGCCTGGGAACTCAGACGTTTCGACGTAAACATCGCTGTCCTAATCGAGACCCGGCGGGCAGGAGAAGGCCAGCTCAAGGAACAAGGTGGTGGTTACACCTTCTTCTGGAAAGGTAAACCAGAAGAAGAACGGCGCCTCCATGGGGTTGGTTTCAGACTCCCCCTGCGGGATAAACGAACGCCTCATGACTCTTCGGCTCACCCTAGCCTGGAACCAGTGCACTACAGTCATCAGTGCGTACGCCCCAGCACTGGAAGTTACAGGCGAGGCCAAAGAGGAATTCTACTCCAGCCTTGAAAACTCCCTGTCCCGAGTCCCAACGAGCGACAAGTGGATCCTCCTTGGTGACTTTAACGCCAGAGTTGGAAAGGACACAGATCTCTGTGGAAGTGTGATCGGCAGAGAGAGGGGTAGGGAAAGTCAACTCCAGCGGTACCCTCCTCCTGATGAAATGCTTAGAACATGGCCTTGTCATAACCAACACCTTGTTCCATTAGAGGGACAAGTACAAGGCTTCATGGCAACACGCTTGCTCCAAGCAATGGCATCTGCTCGACTACGTCATCGTCCGAGCGAGGGACTGCAAGGTCGTCTGCATCATCCACACCTTGACAGGAACTGACGACTGCTGGACGGACCACCGTCTAATCCGCTCTGTCATCTCCATCAGCGTAGCCCCATAACAGCGATAGCAACAGAAACACTGCCACAGGAAAATCATCGCTGAAGCACTCAAAGAGCCCATTAAGAAAGCCCTATTCAGCCAGTGCCTCGCTATCAACCTGATGACTCCCAGTAACCCAGAGACGCAGAGTGTCCACAGCGCCTGGTCTGCCCTCAAGGCCTCCATAATTAGCACCTGTGAAGAGACGCTCGGTCACTCGACCAGGAAACATCAAGACTGGTTCAGCAAGAATGACCAGGAGATCCAAGAGTTAATAAGCCGAAAGCGCAAGGCATACTTGAACTGGAAACAGCAACACAACTTGAGAGCAAGAAAGCAGCTCTACAGACGGCTGAAGGCTGAGGTCAAAAAAACAACTTGCGACCTAAAGAACAGATGGTGGGTGGAAAAAGCGCAGGAGATCCAGCTCCTCGCCGACAACCACAACGGTCGTGGATTCTTTAGCGCAGTCAAGACCATCTATGGCCCAAAACACCCATGGCCCTGCCCCACTGCTGGCCAAGAACAGAGAGGTACTCATCAAGGAGAGAGAGGCAGTCAGTGCCCGCTGGAAGGAGCATTTCGAAGATCTCCTTAACTGAGATTCTGTCTTCAACCGGAGTGTCCTCGACTCCATCCCACAGCATGTTACCCGCCACCACCTCAGAACAACCCCTGCCCGGCAACTGAAGAACAACAAGGCCTCAGGAGCAGATGGAATCCCCGCTGAAGCACTAAAGCATGGCGGAGAAGCACTACTGGCGTGAATACATGAACTCATTTCTCTTATCTAGAAAGAGGAGAGCATGCCAGGGGATCTCAGATATGCCGTAATCATGACCATCTTCAAGGAAGGGGACGTCCGATTGCGATAATTACAGAGGAGTGTCCTTGCTGTCTGCCACAGGGAAGGTCATTGCAAGAATCCTCCTCAATCGCCTGCTCCCTGTGGCTGAAGAGCTCCTCCCAGAGTCGCAATGCAAATTCTGCCCACTAAGGGGCACAATGGACATGATCTTCACCGCGCATCAAATTCAAGAGAAATACAGGGAAAAGCTCCAACCTCTGTACATGGTCTTCTTTGACCTCACAAAAGCCTTTGATACTGTCAACCGTGAGGGATTATGGGGCGTCCTTCTGAAGTTCGGCTGCCCTCAAAACTTTGCCACCATCCTCTGCCTGCTTCACGATGTCATGCAAACCATGATCCTGACCAACAGATCCACCACAGACCCAATTCATGTATGGACTAGGTCAAACAAGGCTGTGTCATCGTACCAACGCTCTTCTCGATCTTCCTTGCTGCAATGCTTCATCGCCCCCTCAATAAGCTCCCCGCTGGAGTGGAGCTAATCTACAGAACAAACGGGAAACTGTTCAACCTCCGTCGCCTCCAGTCCAAATCCAAAGTCACCCCATCCTCTGTCATTGAATTACAGTATGCAGACGACGCTTGCGTCTGCACACACTCGGAGGCCGAATTCCAAGCCATCGTCATAAACTTCACCGAGGCGTATGAGACCATGGGCGTTACACTAAACATCCGTAAGTCAAAGGTCCTCCACCAACCTGCCCCCGCCACACAGCACTGCCCCCTCCGATTATGAAAATCCACAATGAGGCCTTGTACAACGTGAACTATTTTCCATACCTCGGGAGCCTACTGTCAACAAGGGCAGACGTCGATGACGAAGTCCAACACTGCCTTCAGTGTGTCAGTGCAGTCTTCATTCGCCTGAGGAAAAGAGTGTTTGAAGACAGGACCTCAAACCCGGCACTGAGCTCATGGTCTACAGAGCAGTAGCAATACCCGCCCCCCTATATGGATCAGAGACATGGACTATGTACAGCAGGCACCTCAAAGGACTAGAGAAGTACCACCAATGCTGCCTCCGCAAGTTCCTGCAAATCCACTGGCAGGATAGGTGCACCAATGTCAGTGGTCTCGCTTAGGCCAACATTCCCAGCATTGAAGCATTGACCACGTTCGATCAGCTTCAATGGACAGGCCACATCGTCCACATGCCCGATACAAAACTCCCAAAACAAACACTCTACTTGGAGCTCCGACATGGCAAGCGAGCCCCAGGTGGGCAGAGGAAACACCTCAAAGACACCCTCAAAGCCTCCTTGAAAAAGTGCAACATCCCCACCGACACCTGGGAATTCCTGGCCCAAGACCGCTCAAAGTGGAGGAGAAGCATCCAAGAAAGCGCCGAACACTTTGAGTCTCTTTGCCGGGAGCACGCTGAAACCAAGCGCATGACAATTCAACCACCTCACCTACCCGTCCCTTCAACCAACGCCCCTTCAACCACCGTCTGCCCCACCTGTGACAGAGACTGTAGGTCTCACATCGGACTCATCAGTCACCTGAGAACTCCTTTTTGGTGCGGAAGCACATCACCCTCGACTCCGAGGGACTGTCTAAGAGAAGGAGAAGAAGAATTTCCATTTCCTTAATGATTACTGTTTATCTTTTGATGTATGCACAATTTCTGACCAAAGTAAAATATCAAAGTGGCAGCAGAAAATTCCTCGCCAACCTCTTGAAGTGATCAAATCTAGTCCAGGCGATCACATAGATCCTATTTTATTATAGGAAATCTACCTCTTGTGCGAGGTGATCCTCGCCTCAGCCAGACACAGGTCTAGCTCTTTCTTGAAGGAAAATGGTGAATCAGCATTCACCACAGGAGCCGGAAACCTATTCCACAGGTCTACGATTCTCTGCGAAAAAAACCACCTGATATCCAACCTAGTTCTACCCTTATGTAACTTATACGAGTGACCCCTGGCCCTGCCTAACCTGTTCAGTTGAAATAATTGGTCTACATAAACACAATCTAGTTCCTTCATTAGCTTGATCAAATCACCCAAGTCTGTGCTTTTCAGAAGTATACAGACCCAGCTCTTTGAGCCTATCTGGATAATAAAGGTGTTTTAAACTAAATATTAATCTTGTGGCCCTCCTGTGTGCCCTTTCCAGAGGTTCAATATCCCTCGCCATGTGGGGAGACCAAAACTGGGCACTGTACTCTAACTGAGGCCTAACCAAGCTTTTGTACAAGAACAAAATGGTATGGTTTGATGTACAACAAACATCTTGTTCATCCTGATTTATATTAAAAAAGTGATTATGAGACCATTGACATTTATTTTATCATTGCTGTGAGATTCATAGAAACATAGAAAATAGGTGCAGGAGTAGGCCATTTGGCCCTTCGAGCCTGCACCACCATTCAATATGATCACGGCGGATCATGTAACTTCAGTACCCCGTTCCTGCTTTCTCTCCATACCCCTTGATCCCTTTAGCCATAAGGGCCAAATCTAACTCCCTTTTGAATATATCTAACAAACTGGCCTCAACAACTTTCTGTGGTAGAGAATTCCACAGGTTCACAATTCTCTGAGTGAAGAAGTTTCTCCTCATCTCGGTCCTAAATGGCTTACCCCTTATCCTTAGACTGTGATCCCTGGTTCTGGACTTCTCCAACTTCGGGAACATTCTTCCTGCATCTAACCTGTCCAATCCCGTCAGAATTTTATGTTTCTATGAGATCCCCTCTCATTCTTCTAAATTCCAGTGAATATAAGTCTAGTCAATCCAGTCTTTCTTCATATGTCAGTCCTGGGAATCAGTCTGGTGAATTTTCGCTGCACTTCCTCAATAGCAAGAATGTCCTTCCACAGATTAGGAGACCAGTCCCTGGAATTTACTCAGAGCACTTCATTAATATGATACTCATGTTTGTACATATGACTAAATACTGGGCATTCTTTGTCAAATGCTATATACAGCCTCATGGGTGGGCAGTTGAGCATAAAGCTGGGATCATTGTAAATTTGACTGTACTTAAACTCTGCAGTCCGTGTTTGTGTAAAATCCATGATCTTTTTCAAGACCGGAGGTTATGCTTTGGTTCAAGTTGTTTTCATATGTTTTCACTCAGAACTACTCACTTCCTCAAACTCTGAACTTTATACTCTGCTTCATACTCTGCTTTTAATTTGTCTTTTGGTCCCCTTCTTGAGGCTTGAGCATTGACGATCCCTTACTCACCAGACCCTCTCCGAAACATAGTTCAATACCACCGTACGAGAATAGGGTAAATACTACATTAGGAAGTAAGACATTAAAGACAGCTTATTTCATTCCTGTTAATACTGTTTGCAATATTAAATCAACATCCCTGAGTGAACATCTTCCTGTCATCTGATCTTCCACTTCCTCATAATTATGAAATCAACGTGCATCGATAGAAATACCCTCTTGATGAGGATGTGAAACATCATTGTTAAAGCTCTGGAAAGTCTGGCAGTCACATATGCTGCATCTGCAATGGAATCTTGGCCTTTATTGCAAAGGGGATAGAGTATAAAAGCAGGGAAGTCTTGCTACAGTTATACAGGGTATTGGTGAGGCCACACCTGGAATACTGCGTACAGTTTTGGTTTCCATATTTACAAAAGGATATAACTTGCTTTGGAGGCAGTTCAGAGAAGGTTCACTAGGTTGATTCCGGAGATGAGGGGGTTGACATGAGGAAAGTTGAGGAGGTTGAGCCTCTACTCGTTGGAATTCAGAAGAATGAGAGGTGATCTTATCGAAACGTATAAGATTATGTGGGGGCTCGACTAGGTGGATGCAGAGAGAATGTTCTACTGATGGGGGAGACTAGAACTAGAGGGCATAATCTTAGAATAAGGGGCCGCCCATTTAAAACTGAGATGGGGAGGAATTTCTTCTCTGAGGGTTGTAAATCTGTGGAATTCGCTGCCTCAGAGAGCTGTGGAAGCTGGGACATTGAATAAATTCAAGACAGAAATAGACAGTTTCTTAACCGATGGGATAAGGGGTTATGGGGAGTGGGCAGGAAAGTGGAGCTGAGTCCATGATCGGATCAGCCATGATTGTATTGAATGGCGGAGCAGGCTTGAGGGGCCGTATGGCCTACTCCTGCTCCTATTTCTTATGTTCACTGATCACTAGGTGAAGGATGGCATTGGCAGGTTGTTCAAAAGGCTCGAGAGCATGCATGGAGAAAAAGTGAGGGACAAAATAAAAATGAAAGCAGTAATTTCTTACAGCTCATGCACCCAACCTGGCTTTGGCTGGCTATAATTATTTTGAGCAGCGACTTGCAACTCTCCTGGGCCTGGATGCCAAATATGCTACATTACTGTTGGAAAGTTGAGTACCAGACTTGCAACAGTATCAGGTAACAATGGCACGGAATTTGCGGTTGTAATGAAGTTGAAACTGTTAGTGTTCTCCGTCATTACAATTGTGAATCTGACAGCATCTCATGTGTATGTCCCAATCTTTATTTTGCTTTCTGTAAAATGGTTAAAAAGTGAAGGAAAATCACTGCATTTTACTTTCTGGACATTGGAAATCCCCTAGACTTGGCGTCAGATTCAAATTAATGTTGAGAGAGATGAGATCGCTAGATCTTTGTGGGCAGCTTTCTTCGAGGTCAGCGGCGAAGGGCCAGCACTTGGCCATTGACCGCAAAATCTGCGCCAAATGTTATCCAAGCTGCACTAGGCTACAGGAAATGCTAAAGTATGCAGTTGGTACAGGGATCTAAACAGTTAAACACTAACCGCATTTCTCTAGTATATTTTCATTGCCACAATTGAAAGTACAATGTTGAAAATGTTGAAAAAAACTGTGAACAAGATTCAAACAAGTTTCTTCACTCTACCAAAACTAATGCTGTCATGATTAGGCCCAAGAACGCAAGCAGCTGTCCATCACCTGAGTAGACTCTCTCAAGTCTCATACCTCTGAGAAGATAGGTCTGTTCTAAGACTACTGTCAATATCACACTGTGCTGAACAGCAGCAGGGATGTAAAAATGATCCAGTGAGGTCACTTTGTTTGATTTTTCTTTCCTTTTGAAGGGCGATGGTTCCGTTTAGAACCTCCCAGTACAATGTCACTTTTATAAGGAATTGAGCAATGAGGTTTTGAATATATGTCCTCTCACTTCATGTTACTGGTGTATGTGCTCAAACACTAAGTAGGACTGCATTATTTTTGCCTCGCAATCATGCATTTTTGTGCTTATCAAGGACGTTATTGATGGGGAACAAATTACTTTTCTACCTTTGTCACCCAATGTAGCGCAGGCCATATGCAAAATAATGCTCCCTCAATACTGCCTCAGGTCTGCATGTCGTCGTAGAGTAGGCGGAGGATGGTGCCAAACTTTTGGGGGCATCTGAAACACAGGAGGAAGCTCCATAGACCCTCGTGGTTGACAGTGTCAAAGGTCTTTGTAAGGTCGAAGAAGGTCATGTATAAGGGCTGGTGGACCATCTCCCATACCTCGGGAGCCTCTTATCAACAAGAGCAGACATTGACGACGAGAGTCAACACCGCCTCCAGTGCGCCAGTGCAGCCTTTGGCCACCTGAGGAAAAGAGTGCTTGAAGACCAGGCCCTCAAATCTACCACAAAGCTCATGGTCTACAGGACTGTAGTAATACCCACCCTCCTGTATGGCTCGGAGACATGGACCATCTACAGTAGACACCTCAAGTCGCTGGAGAAATACCACCAACGATGTCTCCACAAGATCCTACAAATCCCCTGGGAGGACAGACGCACCAACAGTATCGTCCTCGACCAGGCCAATATCCCCAGCATTGAAGCACTGACCACACTTGATCAGCTCCGCTGGGCAGGCCACATTGTTCGCATGCCAGACATGAGACTCCCAAAGCAAGCGCTCTACTCGGAACTCCTTCATGGCAAACGAGCCAAAAGTGGGCAGAGGAAATGTTACAAGGACACCCTCAAAGCCTCCCTGATAAAGTGCAACATCCCCACTGACACCTGGGTGTCCCTGGCCAAAGACTGCCCTAAGTGGAGGAAGTGCATCCAGGAGGGTGCTGAGCACCTTGAGTCTCGTCGCCGAGAGCATGCAGAAACCAAGTGCAGGCAGCGGAAAGAGAGTGCGGCAAACCAGTCCCACCCACCCCTTCCCTCAACGACTATCTGTCCCACCTGTGACAGGAACTGTGGTTCTCGTATTGGACTGCTCAGCCATCTAAGGACTCATTTTAAGAGTGGAAGCAAATTTCCCCGATTCCGAGGGACTGCCTATGATGATGATGATGATACTGCCTCACCAGAGCGTCCCGTGCAACACAAGTGTGTCGTTTTCATTTCCCAATCTAAATAACCTTGTAATCTTTCTGAATTAAATTGCCAGTTTAGTGCCAATGCATGGACTCAAACTTATTCAAATAAGGCTCTTGCAATCCCAAGAAGACTCTCAACTCGTCTAGGGTGGATTTAATTTTAGCTCCCATAGGTAAAAGGACAGTGTAATAACTAACTGTACATTAGCCCTCAATTTTCCATTATTGTCTGTATTGGGCATGAGGTTATTGTTCCAAAAGAGGCTCTGTCTGTGGCTGTTATGGTTTTTAAGAGTTCAGGAACTTTTAATTCAGATGGGCTTTACAGGAAAAAATTGGCTACAATTTGGCATTGCTATGAAAATGGATATATGCTAATCATACAACAGGGAGGAATCTTCTTCTGAGGGTAACACCATTGGAATTGTGTATGAAAAAATTTAACTTTAGTCTGTATCTGTGCTGCACCCATGTATGCTGCATGGTCATCTCTTACCTTAAAGAGCATGCAGTCAAAATCAAGAGTTGCAATAACGAGTTTCTAAGTTCTGAGTAATTGTTAGAAAATTTGTGGTTAGATTTTAATACATATACAAATCAAGATTGTGACAAAAATAGTAACTGCAGAATATGGTTGCTAAGATACATTTCTTGGAATGATGTCCTATTTCTGAAATATTAACACTGAATTTAAATGTTTTTTCATAACTATATTAGATGAAAACATATTTTGTGTGCTGTAATAAATGGGAAAGAAAGTGATCTAGAAATTTGATTGCATTATGGAGGTGTTTAAACATGCGCCTATTGATCCAATGTGGCGGGTTCTGTGCAGGCGCTCATTCCGTGCTCATCATCATCATACATAGATACATAGAAAATAGGTGCAGGAGTAGGCCATTCGGCCCTTCGAGCCTGCACTGCCATTTAATGAGTTCATGGCTGAACATGCAACTTCAGTACTCCATTCCTGCTTTCTTGCCATACCCCTTGATCCCCCTAGTAGTAAGGACTACTTCTAACTCCTTTTTGAATATATTTAGTGAATTGGCCTCAACAACTTTCTGTGGTAGAGAATTCCACAGGTTCACCACTCTCTGGATGAAGAAGTTTCTCCTCATCTTGGTCCTAAATGGCTGACCCCCTATCCTTAGACTGTGACCCCTGGTTCTGGACTTCCCCAACATTGGGAACATTCTTCCTGCATCTAACCTGTCGAAACCCGTCAGAATTTTTAACGTTTCTATGAGATCCCCTCTCATTCTTCTGAACTCCAGTGAATACAAGCCCAGTTGATCCAGTCTTTCTTGATATGTCAGTCCCACCATCCCGGGAATCAGTATGGTGAACCTTTGCTGCACTCCCTCAATAGCAAGAATGTCCTTCCTCAAGTTAGGAGACCAAAACTGTACACAATACTCCAGGTGTGGCCTCACCAAGGCCCTGTACAACTGTAGCAACACCTCCCTGTCCCTGTACTCAAATCCCCTCGCTATGAAGGCCAACATGCCATTTGCTTTCTTAACCGCCTGCTGTACCTGCATGCCAACCTTCAATGACTGATGTACCATGACACCCAGGTCTCGTTGCACCTCCCCTTTTCCTAATCTGTCACCATTCGATAATAGTCTGTCTCTCTGTTTTTACCACCAAAGTGGATACACCAAAGTGCCACGTGCTAATCAGAGTAGAGGGAGCAGGATAGTTAGAATAAATACGTGGCTTGAGCAGTGGTGCAAGAGGGAGGGATTCAAATTCCTGGGACATTGGAACCAGTTCTGGGGGAAGTGGGACCTGTACAAAAGGGACGGTCTGCACTTGGGCAGGACTGGAACTGATGTCCTAGGGGTAACATTTGCTAATGCAGTTCGGGAGTGTTTAAACTAATATGGCAGGGGGATGGGAACCTATGCAGCGAGATAGGGCGAAGTAATATGGAGTCAGAAACAGATGGTAGAAAGATAAAAAGCAACAGTGGAAGGCCGAGTAAACAAAGGCAAGAAACAAAAAGGTCCACACTACATCATAATTCTAAAAGGACAAAGGGTGTTAAAAAAACAAGCCTGAAGGTTTTGTGTCTTAATGCAAGGAGTATCCGTAATAAGGTGGATGAATTAACTGTGCAAATAGATGTTAACGGATATGATGTGATAGGGATTACAGAGACATGGCTCCAGGATGATCAGGGCTGGAAACTCAACATCCATGGGTATTCAACATTCAGGAAGGATAGAATAAAAGCAAAAGGAGGTGGGGTAGCATTGCTGGTTAAAGAGGAGATTAATGCAATAGTTAGGAAGGACATTAGCTTGGATGATGTGGAATCTATATGGGTAAAGCTGCAGAACACCAAAGGGCAAAAAACGTTAGTGGGAGTTGTGTACAGACCTCCAAACAGTAGTAGTGATGTTGGGGAGGGCATCAAACAGGAAATTAGGGGTGTATGCAATAAAGGTGCAACAGTTATCATGGGTGACTTTAATATGGCTAACCAAACTGGAAGCAATACGGTGGAGGAGGATTTCCTGGAGTGCATAAGGGATGGTTTTCTAAACCAATATGTCGAGGAACCAACCAGGGGGGAGGCCATCTTAGACTGGGTGTTGTGTAATGAGAGAGGATTAATTAGCAATCTCGTTGTGCGAGGCCCCTTGGGGAAGAGTGACCATAATATGGTGGAATTCTACATTAGGATGGAGAATGAAACAGTTAATTCAGAGACCATGGTCCAGAACTTAAAGAAGGGTAACTTTGAAGGTATGAGGCGTGAATTGGCTAGGATAGATTGGCGAATGATACTTAAAGGGTTGACTGTGGATGGGCAATGGCAGACATTGAGAGACCGCATGGATGAACTACAACAATTGTACATCCCTGTCTGGCGTAAAAATAAAAAAGGGAAGGTGGCTCAACCGTGGCTATCAAGGGAAATCAGGGATAGTATTAAAGCCAAGGAAGTGGCATACAAATTGGCCAGAAATAGCAGTGAACCCGGGGACAGGGAGACATTTAGAACTCAGCAGAGGAGGACAAAGGGTTTGATTAGGGCAGGGAAAATAGAGTACGAGAGGAAGCTTGCAGGGAACATTAAGAAGGACTGCAAAAGTTTCTATAGATATGTAAAGAGAAAAAGGTTAGTAAAGACAAACATAGGTCCACTGCAGTCAGAATCAGGGGAAGTCATAACGGGGAACAAAGAAATGGCGGACCAATTGAACAAGTACTTTGGTTCGGTATTCACTAAGGAGGACACAAACAACCTTCCGGATATAAAAAAGATCAGAGGGTCTAGTAAGAAGGAGGACCTGAGGGAAATCCTTATTAGTCGGGAAATTGTGTTGGGGAAATTGATGGGATTGAAGGCCGATAAATCCCCAGGGCCTGATGCACTGCATCCCAGAGTACTTAAGGAGGTGGCCTTGGAAATAGCGGATGCATTGACAGTCATTTTCCAACATTCCATAGACTCTGGATCAGTTCCTATGGAGTGGAGGGTAGCCAATGTAACCCCACTTTTTAAAAAAGGAGGGAGAGAGAAAACAGGGAATTATAGACCGGTCAGCCTGACATCAGTAGTGGGTAAAATGATGGAATCAATTATTAAGGATGTCATAGCAGCGCATTTGGAAATAGGTGACATGATCGGTCCAAGTCAGCATGGATTTGTGAAAGGGAAATCATGCTTGACAAATCTTCTGGAATTTTTTGAGGATGTTTCCAGTAGAGTGGACAAGGGAGAACCATTTGATGTGGTATATTTGGACTTTCAGACAAGGTCCCACTCAAGAGATTAATGTGCAAAGTTAAAGCACATGGGATTGGGGGTAGTGTGCTGACATGGATTGAGAACTGGTTGTCAGACAGGAAGCAAAGAGTAGGAGTAAATGGGTACTTTTCAGAATGGCAGGCAGTGACTCGTGGGGTACCGCAAGGTTCTGTGCTGGGGCCCCAGCTGTTTACATTGTACATTAATGATTTAGACGAGGGGATTAAATGTAGTATCTTCAAATTTGCGGATGACACTAAGTTGGGTGGCAGTGTGAGCTGCGAGGAGGATGCTATGAGGCTGCAGATTGACTTGGATAGGTTAGGTGAGTGGGCAAATGCATGGCAGATGAAGTATAATGTGGACAAATGTGAGGTTAGGCATCATCATAGGCAGTCCCTCGGAATCGAAGAAGACTTGCTTCCACTCTAAAAATGAGCCCTTAGGTGGCTGAACAGTCCAATACGAGAACCACAGTCCCTGTCACAGGTGGGACAGACGGTCGTTGAGGGAAAGGGTGGGTGAGACAGGTTTGCCACACGCTCTTCCCGTTGCCTGCGCTTGATTTCTGCATGCTCTCGGCGATGAGACTCGAGATGCTCAGCGCCCTCCCGGATGCACTTCCTCCACTTAGGGCGGTCTTTGGCCAGGGACTCCCATGTGTCGGTGGGGATGTTGCACTTTATCAGGGAGGCTTTGAGGGTGTCCTTGTAACGTTTCCTCTGCCCACATTTGGCTCGTTTGCCGTGAAGGAGTTCCGAGTAGAGCGCTTACTTTGGGAGTCTCGTGTCTGGCATGCAAACTATGTGGCCCGCCCACCGGAGCTGATCAAGTGTGGTCAGTGCTTCAATGCTGGGGATGTTGGCCTGGTCGAGGACACTAACGTTAGTCCGTCTGTCCTCCCAGGGGATTTGCAGGATTTTGCGGAAACATCGTCGGTAGTATTTCTCCAACGACTTGAAGCGTCTACTGTACATGGTCCATGTCTCTGAGCCAGACAGGAGGGCAGGTATGACTATAGCCCTGTAGACCATGAGCTTGGTGGCAGATTTGAGGGCCTGGTCTTCGAACACTCTTTTCCTCAGGCGGCCGAAGGCTACACTGGCGCACTGGAGGCGGTGTTGAATCTCGTCGTCAACATTTGCTCTTGTTGACAAGAGGCTCCCGAGGTATGGGAAATGGTCCACGTTGTCCAGGGCTGCACCTATGCTACGAGTGTGCTGCCTGCCATACTGGATCAAGATCCTCTCTAGGCATCCAGTGCACCCGCATATAAATGGCAACACCAAATCAATAACAAAAAGTTTATCCATCTGTCTATAACGTTTAACAGGTCTAATTAACAATTACCCTCGTGAAACCCTCAAGTCCTGCGTGCTTGTTTATATATCCTAGTTCTCCTGCAAAGTTTATCCTCAATGGCCACAGCTTGGAAGGTGGAAGGTTGCTGAGCTTCTATTGAGAACACTTCAGATGGCCATCGTGGACAACCGTGAGCAGTTCTGGACCTTGAGGGCCTGGCTGTAGGCTGCAGCATCTCGGTGTGGGCTGGGGCAGTCTGACCCAGATGGCTGTATGACATTAACACGGGGCTGTGGCAGAGTGGGTGGCAGGGGAGCAAGCTTGTTGCCATCCCGAGAGCGGACAGCAAGTGCCGGTCCCAAGGAGCCAACTCCACTCTCCTGGGACTGTGCCTCAGCAACCTTATGACTCTCTGCAAAATGACTATGGCTGTACCAGAAAGTAACTGAATTTAACCTATGCAGGTTACATAATGTTCACTTTTGTATTACAGAAATGCAGCTGATGCCCAGGTGCCATTCTCCCACCATCGGCTAGACTATATAATTAACAACTATATAACTGACAAGTTATAATCCTTTAGCTACAGTCTTATAAACTGCTGTCAAATTCACTAGCTCTGTTTCTTCCTGGCAACTGATGGAGGATGACATCGGGTGGCAATTAAAAAAGAAGAATGTCACTGGGAGACTGGTAGAACATCACACTCCCAAAGTTGGAAATAATAACCCGCTCTCAGTATTTCTTTCCTTGGGTCTAAAGGAAACTGTAACTGCAGAACAGACAGACATGATTATTTTTAAACCTATGCAAATTGCTATAGAGGGAAAAGAATGAATTGAGAGGAGTAGTTTGATCACGTGCTCAATAGTCTGCATCATGTAACTTATTCCAACACAATGACTTTTATATATTGCTGGGATAGTTGGGAATCAGATCCTTTATAAAGCTCTGACTTTTTGAAATAAATTCCTAGCAGATCTTCCGAAGTCTCCGCTGGCTAAAGCAGTCATCGAGCCAATAAAAACAGAAAATGTTGAAAACGCTCAGCAGGTCAGAGAGAAACAGAGTTAACGTTTCAGGTCGATGTCCCTTCGTGAGACAAAAGATGCTGCCTGACCTGCTGAGCATTTTCAGCATTTCTGTTTTTATTCTGGATGTAATGTATTTGCTTCATGGGTTCTTTGCTTAATAATTCATAGCAACACATTAGCAAAGGTTTAACAATCATACTACAATTGGCCCGCTCCTCCGCCATCCAGTCGGTCCCTGACCCTGGTCACCTTGCCAAACACAGACCTCTCGTCCGCCTGCCACCTCAAACCGCGCTCGTGGAGCTACGGATTTCAGCAGCTCTGCAACTATTTTTCGTAGAATGTAAAATCAAATGCCCCCTTTTGGCAAGGGCTCTAGAACCCACAAATTAACAATTTAAACTTTAAAGAAAACATCAAATCAAATTAATATTTGGTTGCCGGGGATAATGATGCACTCCTGTCCCTCCGGCGCCCACCTCACACGGAAGGCCGCGAGCATACCAGTGGACACCGCGTGCTCCATCTCCAGGGATACCCTGGCTCGGATGTAACCGCGGAAGAGAGGCAGTTAGTTGGGCTGAACGACCTCCTCGACCGCCCGCTGCCTGGACCGGTTGATAGCCACCTTGGTCATGTCCAGGAGCAATCCTACGTGGAGGCCCTCCGACCTGCCCGCTCCCCTCCGTACAGGGTGCTCAAAGATCAGGAGTGTGGGACTGAAGTGCAACCAGAATTTGAGGAGCAGCCCCTTCAAATATTGGAACAGGGGTTGCAACCCCACACACTCAACATAAACATGGAACACGGACTCCTCCAGACCGCAGAAATTACAGGCGGCCTGGGAGCCCGTGAACCGACTTAAAAACCTACCGCACAGGACTGGCCCGTGCAACACCCTCCAGGCCAAGTCCCCAATAAATAAAGGGAGGACTCCCGCGTAGAGAGCACTCCATTGGGGAACCCCGCCTCCTCCGGATGGCAAGTGGTGCGCTATGGCAGACGAGGATGGCAAGGTGGAGAGTGTGCAAGAGCAGCCTGTACAGGAATCCCCTCCTCGCAGAACTGAAAGGCACGGAGAGGATTTCCCGGAGGAAGCTCAAGTTGTGAGGCACCGGAACCTGAGGTAGGTTTCGGGGCTTGACATCGATGAGGAATTCTGTCCGGATGGGGGTCAGTTCGGACGGGATCGCCCCGCGTGCTTAAGCCTCCTCGACACACCTAACGGAGTCAGGGCCCAGTGCCATTTTTAGTGACTCGATGGCTTTGGCTGCGAGCCAGACGTCGGCCCAGGATAGGCACCGTGCCAGCTCTTCTGGCGCCATCCAACCCACTCCTCCACCATCCGGTAGGTCACTGACCCTGGTCACCTTGCCAAACACAGCCCCCTCGTCCGCCTGTCACCTACAGCCGTGCTCATGGAGATAGCTCTACATTACTTTGGTTAAACTATAATTCAAGTGCCCCCTTATTAAAGGGGCACTAAAACTGACAAATTAAACAAATTAAACTTTTGACATTAATGGACCAAATTAAAATTTCGTTGCAGGGGGTGATGATGCATACCAGTCCCTCTGGCGCCCACCTCTCGTGGAAGGCCGCGAGCGTACCGGTGGACACTGCGTGCTCCATCTCCAGGGACACCCTGGCTCGGATATAACCGCGGAAGAGATGCAGGCAGTCGGGCTGAACGACCGTCTTGACCGCTCGCTACCTGGACCGGTTAGTGGCCGCCTTGGCCATGCCCAGGAGCAGTCGTACAAGGAGGCCCTCCGACCTGCTCGTTCCCCTCCGCACAGGGTGCCCAAAGATCAGGAGTGTGGGACTGAAGTGCAACCAGAATTTGAGGAGCAGCCCCTTCACATAATGGAATAGGGGCTGCAACCTCGCACATTCAACATAAATATGGAACATGGACTCTTCCAGACTCATCATCTCTACAAACCTGTGAGCATACTCACAGGTCCATACATTACACCAGGTTTCCAGCAGCTGCAGTGTTATATATGCAGACTATAGAGACACTCTCTGTGTAGTCACTGTATCGTTGCATAAGATGGAGACTTGTTACCTGATGTATTGTCAATAAGGTTTACACTGTGTATATACTATGCTGGCACCACTAGAGGGTGCAACTGGTGAACACCAGGGTTTCCTGCCCCTGTGGCAGAGGCTGTCCACCAGAGGGCACCGCGGTGGGAAACCTGAGGGTCATCTGCATAGGTGTGCAGGGCCCAGTTTAAAAGGCTGCCCACCATGCTTGTGCCTCACTCAGGAGTTACGAATAAAGGACCAAGGTCACTACAGTTTGAATACAACACATTGCCTCGTGGAATCATTCATAAGTGCATTACAGACATAACATGCAGTATTTTGCTTTTGCTGTAATTGAGCCATACCCAGGAAGGATCCTGAATCCAAGTTGAGTTAATTGATGACTGCCAGTGGTTGCAGTGGCTACAATTGGCCTCAACGTACTGGATTGGATTAGGGAAGGGAAAATTAGCTGCGATTTCCATTCTGTTAGCCATTTAGTGACTCCTGCTGAAAGCACCTGAACGCACCTGTTTGTGGAAGTGAGCTGAGGACAGAATTAGGCTTGGCTATGACACCAGTTATGGTTGAATGATGGGCTAATGATTACAGGTACTGGCGTGCCTGCGAATCACTCAGTGCTTTCGGGACAACAGAAGCAGAAACAAATAGCAGGGGCGGGAAAGGAAATACATTCCAAGCACATTGCTGAGAAATGGTGCCTGCTTGTTAATTAATCAGCTTGTTACCAAATGGTAATCTTTATAATTAAATGTTTTATATCTGTTGTGGATCAGAGTTTCTATCGTGCATAAAGTATCCCTAGAGCCTGGGAAAGTCTGTAGGGTGCAACAAGTGTTCATGATCTCAAATGTCCCATTCACAAAACAAAACACAGAGGAAAAGCACTACTTGTTAAGTAAAGCACGCTGTATTGACCCAAGTGTCTACTTGACCAAAAAATGAATCAAAATCACTAATTGTAGTAAATTTTCACTCAGATTTTTAATAAAAATATGCGTCTCTAAAAGGCAGTAAGTGTGCAACCAACAACTGCCTTAAAAGCAACCAATTAATTCTCTGACTGGCATGTTGGTTCCCCTCCCAACAACAATTCCTGAACAATAAAATATATTTATAACATAAAATGTTCAGTAATTGTGAAAAAAGCACAACTCAGGAACAAACTCACCCATCTCCTCTTACAATATCAGCAACAACTTGCACTCATTCATGCCTCCCTCTCTCAAGAACCTCAGGTTTTCCCATGCTCTGTTCCCTTACTCCACAGCCATATCAATATTTCTGGTGCTCCCATGTATGTGCCTGCAGTCTGATAGTAGGAGCATATTCTCGCCACCATTCTAAAAAATTGTTGTTTGGACTCGACAAAGCGATTGACAGTGACTGATGTATCATTACTATTGATTATGTCAAGTTGCTTTACACATCAAATTTGCAAATGAGGCATAAATATCATCAGAAAGGCAGTACAATCTCTGGGCTTCTTTCCATGTAAGCAAGCGCGGGTGAATGCAAGAAATAGAGGGGAATTTTAACCCTGCCTGCCTGGCAGAAACTGAGTGGCGGGGGGGGGGGCGGCAGTTAAAATGGCCTGGATGACTACACACCAATTTCCTGCTTGCTTCACGCCAATCCTGATTTTAACCTGCTCTTCTGAGCAAGGGGGTAAAAGCACCCACTTGAAGCATTCTTTAAATGTGCAGATTGGGGTCCAATGACATTACTTGGCCCTGAATACAATTTTAACTCTGGCCTGAGCAGGGAAGTTGCTGTGGCATTCCCACCAGGCTGATGCCGCTCAGAAAAGGATGGGAAAATATGAAGAGACCCGAAAGTTGAATATTGTACATATCTTTCTGGGGCCAGGAAGAGCACTTCTGACCAAGCCAGATAGTTTAGGCCTCTGTTGGCCTCCTTCCCTCCCATGAGACCCTCGCGGAACCCCTTTCACTACACGTACCTCACATGTCGCCCGATTTTCTGAACGCCAGAGTCCACTTCCTGTTTGTTCCAGGCAGGAGGTCGACTGGTGGCATGTTAATGAGGCCTGGGAGTTAACATAGCTTAGGCCTGATTTCTGTAGCAGTGGGTGAGTTTGCAACTCATCTCACCACCCACCCACCCACCCAAAGTGAAAAATGGGGTCACAGTGCCACCTGCTTCTACATGGTGAAAGCAGCGACAGGCAGAATGCCTTCAGTGCTGAATGTCAAATTCCGTTTAATAAGGCTGAACCATATTCAACTCTAACTGACTGCTTTGGGATTGTTATCTGTAACCACACAGGACAACATTATTCATATTTAATCAGTAGTGAGAAACTGTTCTCACTGTATCTGAATATATAATTATTTTTCAGTAGCACGGTTGATTACATTTTTCAGGTAAATAGATTTTTTAAAACGTATTAGCATTTCACTACAACTGCTGAAAACCTCCTCAGTTAAAGAAAATGATCTTCATTTTCCCGTCTACAGATGTTAGCATTATTCACTCATTTATAGACTGAATGTAATTAATATTAACATTTCTCATTAGAACACAGTAACAGGAGTAGGCCATTCAACACCCCGAGCCTATTCAACCATGCTACTTGATCATGGCCGATCTGTATCTCAGCTTCATTTCCCATATTCCTTGATACCCTTACCTCACAAAAATCTATCGATCTCAGTCTTGAACATTTCAAATGACACAGCATTTGCTGCCTTTTGGGGAGAGAGTTCCAGATTTACACACCCCTTTGTGAAAAAGTGCTTCTTGATTTCACTCCTCAGGGGGCCTTAGTTCTATTTTTTAAGATTATGCCCCCTGGTTCTGGTTTCCCACACCAGAGGAAATAGTTTTCTGTATTTACTATATTGAATCCTTTTATCATTTTAAAAGCCTTGGTTAGATTACCCCTCAACCTTCTACACTCAAGGGAATACAAACCAAATTTATGCAAGCTGTCCTCAAAACTCAAACCTTTAAGCCCTCAAATAATTTTGGTAAGTCTGGACTGTACTCCCTCCAGGCCAATATATCCTTCCTGGGGTGTGGTGACCAGAACTGAATGCAATTCTCCAGGTGGGGGTCTGCCCAAGGCTCCATACAAATGAAGCATCACTTCTTCACCTTTGTATTTCAACCCCCTGGAGATAAAAGCCCATATCCCACGAGCTTTTTAATGACTTTTGTACATGTGCACCAGCTGTGAGTGATTTGTCGACATGGACACGCAATAGTTTCAGTGGAGGCCAGTGTCAGATGATGCTCAGCGATACCAGGTCTGATATCACAATCATCCACATCCCAAAAGCTGAACCCTCCCCCGGAATAACAGGAACATTAGTTTCCTTAACTGCCTTTGAGGGGTCCACTAAGGATGCCTATAAAATTCGACAGGTATGTTTTGATTTTGGTTGTGCTTGATTAACTCTAGGGCTGCCAGTGGCAACACGTTTAGTTGATGGAATAAAGCATTTTTGGGTTGGACTTTCTTGACAATTACAGGGTAACAATTGATTTACACGAACAATATTCTGTGGTTTAATCAGGGGACTCACTCCCTCTATGTTGTGTCTGATGCCCACACTGTTTATGTAATGAAGAAAGCCAAACCAGACTCCACAAACCCGCTCTTAGAACACATATATATATATAATTACACTAAGTATAACAGATATAAGAAATCTTCCCACAATGTTTTTGATGTCACTAACTTGTAGGGAAGGGGGGAAATCTTATGCCCAAGAGAGTAAAGGCAAAATGGGCAAGTTATTGATTAGAGCTGTAGTAGAAGGATCTAAAGCAATTACTGGGGAAGGGGAAAAGATGGCCAAATACAATACAAGTTCAAACAACAGATTGGATTCAGCTGGTTCGACTAAGCAACTTTTTCTGATTCTTATTCATACTATCTGAAAGCTCTGTAGTACCTGTACTTCAGTAAAATATAACTTATTAAACAATCTTGCAATAAATATTTTCAAAAATGATTATGGGCAAGGAAAAATTCAGAATTGACTTAAAAATTGTTTAATTTTTTTCCCCACAAGTTTTCTCTTATTGTTTGTAAACATACTTTTCAATAAAGAAACATCTTGACCAGTGTATCACAATATAATAACCTATACGATTAAAATAATTGAGTGTCTTGAGTGAGTGCTCTGGATATTATTGAGAAAGCTGATTGGTTTGTGTGATATGAGATACGGAATGATCAAGGTTTATTTTTTTTTCCTGAGGGAAGTTTTCAACAATTGTTGCTTTGCAATGATATGCATGAATTACACTCGAAGAATATTATTATGTTTAGAAGATTTACTCAGTCTAGAAAGATCTGTTTCTGGCTTTGAGATCTCTAAAAGCTGTAATACTGTATACAGTTTGCTAAGAGTTACCTCCATGGTGAATATGAGGAGACATTTCTTCACTCAGAGGGTTGTAGATCTTTGGAATTCTCTATCCCAGAGGGCTGTGGATGCTGAGTCATTGAGTATACTCAAGGCTGAGATAGATACATTTTTAGACTCTAGGGGAAATCAAGGGATATGGAGATCAAGCAGAAGAGTGGAGTTGAGGTCGAAGATCAGCCATGATTTTATTGAATGGCGGAGCAAGCTCGGTGCCTTATGGCCTACTCTTGCTCCGAATTCTTATTCTTACTTATCCTCTCCATTATGTCTTAGAATCATAGAATCAGAAGTTTACAGCATGGAAGGAGGCCATTTCGACCCATCGTGTCCATGCCCACCAACAAGAGGCTATCCAGCCTGAGTTCGGGGCCCAGAAGAGGCGAGGGCCCAGGGGCAGCACGGGCCAGCCCACACTGCGATATGTGTGCGCACTAGGTCCGTGCAGCAGAGCAGGTCTCCAGTCGTCCTGGTTAACCCTTGCCACTGGAAGAAGACCTAGCTCTGTCAAGCCCGTGTGGTGGCTGGTGTGCAACGGCCACCACACGTTAAAAAAATCCACGCACAGGCAACTTCCACCCTTCAGGATGTAGTTCGGGATCTGGAATATTAGGTCCTTCATTGAAACACCTGTGAACTCATTGAACGCATCCCTTTTTAGCATGGAAGCAAGTCATCCTCATTTTGAGGGACCACCTATGATGATCCAGCCTAATCCCAATGAAGCAATGTATAACATCAGGTGTGTGGTATCCTCGATAAAGTAATAAGCCGAGGGGGAGTTTGGTGAGAGGAAAAGAGAGTTGTGATTAATGGAGTGGGATTAGCTCATATGGAGAAAATACTTGTTGGGCAGAATCATTCTATGATTCTGTAAGTTATTCACCTTTAGAGAACAGACAGTACCCCTTCAAAATGATGAACAATGGAGGAAAAAGTTATGGCCAAGCAGGAGCCTTTAGTCCCTGTTCGGGACACAATGACACAGTTGGTGGCCAACTCCTCAGCAATACTTATCCTGCTTGGTTTTATTTATAAATATGTATATATATATATATATTTGCTGAAAAAGCTTTGTACCAATTCTCACAACCATGGGAGTAGATTTTCAATTTACTGACCAGGCAAAAAAATGGCATTGTGGATTGCTGCCCATTACAGAAACCAGCCGATTTTCATTTACATAGAAACAAATTAAAATCGTTCAGTTTCTACAACAGGTGGCCAAGCCACATCATCCATTTTATGCCCGGGCAGCAAGATGAAAATCTATCCAATCGAGACAAAATTGAGAGAAAGATTTGGAAGTCTTATCAAAAAAGACAGCTAAGACAATGAAAGAGGGAGTCAGCAAGTGTGAAAGACAAAGACAGAGCAAGTGAGAAAGGAAAAAAGTGGGAAGACAACAACAACTTGTATTTATATAGCACCTCTAACATAGTAAAATGTCCCAAGGCCCAAACATCCCACAGGTGTATTATAAGACAAAAAAAATTGACAGGCAAAAACGGGGAATAAAAGGGAACATAGCTGCAGATGTGACAGACCTACTGCTGTGGTATTGGTTTCTGGTCTCAGGACCTTCTGGCTGCTGCTGGAGAGTAGCAACCAGAAGACACAAAAGTCCAAAGATCAGGTGGGTGACAAGATGAAAGGTAAGTACTCACTCCCAACACCTGGGAGTCCCTGGCCAAAGACCGCCCGAAGTGGAGGAAGTGCATCTGGGAGGGCACTGAGCACCTTGAATCTCATCGGCGAGAGCATACAATAATCAAGCGCAGGCAGCGGAAAGAGCGTGCGGCAAACCTGTCCCACCCACCCTTTCCCTCAACGACTATCTGTCCTACCTGTGACAGAGACTGTGGTTCTCGTATTGGACTGTTCAGCCACCTAAGAACTCATTTTTAGAGTGGAAGCAAGTCTTCCTCGATTCCGAGGGACCGTCTATGATGATGATGAAGTACTCAATATTTGGGTCCTCTTCTGCTTATTGCTGGGACCCCCTCAGACCTGAGGAAGGTTCAGGCTCAAGCCAACCACCAGCTTCTTGGACACTCCTCCATCTGGGCACTTCATAAATGTAACTTAAGGGGTGCCTCCTTCTATGTCATTACCCTGCCGATACTGGATTTATGTCTGCGTAGGTGTAGGTCCAGCTTCTGGTCACCCTCCACCTGTTCATCCCCCACCCCGCAAAGGGGAAAGCCAAGAAATCCTGTAGCAACATCTGGTACAGTCCATTATTGTCAGTGTACAGTATGCTCATCTTATTATTTGCCAGACCTTGATCAAGATCTGAATATCAGCCTTGTGGGTGTCAGTTGAATTACTGATTAAAACTATTCTCTAATCAAGATTGTACCCTGGGAAATAACAAGTGCAGAGCCTCACTGAGATTAACTCCATTAAGAGCACATCCTGATTATCAACTATTCCTTATACCCCAGTTAATTTCTATTTATAGAATGATGTCCTTCATAAGACACGTGCCTTTAACTCTTCATATGTAGAGCTCTTCATAAACCTTTGCATGCTGATTTCATTGCCACATTGAACAAAAGTGGTTGAAAACATGCATCCCAACAAATATGTTTTTTGTGTCTCCAAAGCACAATTATATACACTTATTTTTGTGAAGTAGCTGTACAGGCTGAGTGGATGTCTGCAATGCCTATCCTATAAGTTTACTCTTTCGCATCTCCATGAAAGGAAACCTGAAGAGATGATTCACCAAGGGATTGTGAGGTCATAATTCGAAATGAATAATGCACTTATATAACATTTGTTACATATGTTGCAGCATGCACTAATGAGGGTGTATTTGTACATGATGTCTCTCCATACAACAGAATGGTTGTACATTCACTTTAAAAAGGAAGGTAAAGCTGTTATTCAAAGCAATTTTATGCAGAAAAATATTTTCTTTTCTTTAGTCAATTTTATGATGTGCTTGGAGACAAATAATATCAAGACTCCCACTGTGCTGGGCTCTCCGGTGATGTCCCAGATGTCCATGTGCATCCTGGCTGCACTCCATTGAAAATAATGGGGATATGATTCCAGACAAGCCTGAGAGCTGACCTGGCGACATGACCTTAGAAACTATGCTACCTTCCTCATTCTGACAGGTTATTAATAACAACTTCAATTGTATTGACGTTAGTCCCCTCACCTGATGTACATTAAGGCCTGATCTGAGTATGATCTCCAACACCAGTGGAGTAAGTCACATAATGATTTAGAATTTCAAGGTTACTGAAGTTAATCAGATTCCCACTCCAATTAATTGATCATTTAGTTAATCAGTGTAAATGGTTTACCACCATATTGAATATCATCATCATAGGCAGTCCCTCGAAACGAGGATGACTTGCTTCCACGCCAAAAAAAAGGACAAGTTCACAGGTGTTTCGAATGAAGAACCCGAACAGAGGGAAACAAAAAGGAGACAAAAGCAAAAGACAGAAAGGAGATGAGAAAAAGTGGAGGGCAGAGAAACCCAAGGCAAAGAACAAAAAGGGCCACTGTACAGCAAAATTCTAAAAGGACAATGGGTGTTAATAAAACAAGCCTGAAGGCTTTGTGTCTTAATGCAAGGAGTATCCGCAATAAGGTGGATGAATTAATTGTGCAAATAGATGTTAACAAATATGATGTGATTGGGATTACGGAGACGTGGCTCCAGGATGATCAGGGCTGGGAACTCAACATTCAGGGGTATTCAACATTCAGGAAGGATAGAATAAAAGGAAAAGGAGGTGGGGTAGCATTGCTGGTTAAAGAGGAGATTAATGCAATAGTTAGGAAAGACAGTAGCTTGGATGATGTGGAATCTATATGGGTAGAGCTGCAGAACACCAAAGGGCAAAAAACGTTAGTAGGAGTTGTGTACAGACCTCCAAACAGTAATAGGGATGTTGGGGAGGGCATCAAACAGGAAATTAGGGGTGCATGCAATAAAGGTGTAGCAGTTATAATGGGTGACTTTAATATGCACATAGATTGGGCTAGCCAAACTGGAAGCAATACGGTGGAGGAGGATTTCCTGGAGTGCATAAGGGATGGTTTTCTAGACCAATATGTTGAGGAACCAACTAGGGGGGAGGCCATCTTAGACTGGGTGTTGTGTAATGAGAGAGGATTAATTAGCAATCTCATTGTGCGAGGCCCCTTGGGGAAGAGTGACCATAATATGGTGGAATTCTGCATTAGGATGGAGAATGAAACAGTAATTTCAGAGACCATGGTCCAGAACTTAAAGAAGGGTAACTTTGAAGGTATGAGGCGTGAATTGGCTAGGATAGATTGGCGAATGATACTTAGGGGGTTGACTGTGGATGGGCAATGGCAGACATTTAGAGACCGCATGGATGAATTACAACAATTGTACATTCCTGTCTGGCGTAAAAATAAAAAAGGGAAGGTGGCTCAACCGTGGCTATCTAGGGAAATCAGGGATAGTATTAAAGCCAAGGAAGTGGCATACAAATTGGCCAGAAATAGCAGCGAACCTGGGGACTGGGAGAAATTTAGAACTCAGCAGAGGAGGACAAAGGGTTTGATTAGGGCAGGGAAAATGGAGTACGAGAAGAAGCTTGCAGGGAACATTAAGGCGGATTGCAAAAGTTTCTATAGGTATGTAAAGAGAAAAAGGTTGGTGAAGACAAACGTAGGTCCCCTGCAGTCAGATTCAGGGGAAGTCATAACGGGGAACAAAGAAATGGCAGACCAATTGAACAAGTACTTTGGTTCGGTATTCACTAAGGAGGATACAAACAACCTTCCGGATATAAAAGGGGTCAGAGGGTCTAGTAAGGAGGGGGAACTGAGGGAAATCTTTATTAGTCGGGAAATTGTGTTGGGGAAATTGATGGGATTGAAGGCCGATAAATCCCCAGGGCCTGATGGACTGCATCCTAGAGTACTTAAGGAGGTGGCCTTGGAAATAGCGGATGCATCGACAGTCATTTTCCAACATTCCATTGACTCTGGATCAGTTCCTATGGAGTGGAGGGTAGCCAATGTAACCCCACTTTTTAAAAAAGGAGGGAGAGAGAAAGCAGGGAATTATAGACCGGTCAGCCTGACCTCAGTAGTGGGTAAAATGATGGAATCAATTATTAAGGATGTCATAGCAGTGCATCTGGAAAATGGTGACATGATAGGTCCAAGTCAGCATGGATTTGTGAAAGGGAAATCATGCTTGACAAATCTTCTGGAATTTTTTGAGGATGTTTCCAGTAAAGTGGACAAAGGAGAACCAGTTGATGTGGTATATTTGGACTTTCAGAAGGCTTTCGACAAGGTCCCACACAAGAGATTAATGTGCAAAGTTAAAGCACATGGGATTGGGGGTAGTGTGCTGACGTGGATTGAGAACTGGTTGTCAGACAGGAAGCAAAGAGTAGGAGTAAACGGGTACTTTTCAGAATGGCAGGCAGTGACTAGTGGAGTGCCGCAAGGTTCTGTGCTGGGGCCCCAGCTGTTTACATTGTACATTAATGATTTAGACGAGGGGATTAAATGCAGTATCTCCAAATTTGCGGATGATACTAAGTTGGGTGGCAGTGTGAGTTGCGAGGAGGATGCTATAAGGCTGCAGAGTGACTTGGATAGGTTAGGTGAGTGGGCAAATGCATGGCAGATGAAGTATAATGTGGATAAATGTGAGGTTATCCACTTTGGTGGTAAAAACAGAGAGACAGACTATTATCTGAATGGTGACAGATTAGGAAAAGGGAAGGTGCAACGAGACCTGGGTGTCATGGTACATCAGTCATTGAAGGTTAGCATGCAGGTACAGCAGGCGGTTAAGAAAGCAAATGGCATGTTGGCCTTCATAGCGAGGGGATTTGAATACAGGGGCAGGGAGGTGTTGCTACAGTTGTACAGGGCCTTGGTGAGGCCACACCTGGAGTATTGTGTACAGTTTTGGTCTCCTAACTTGAGGAAGGACATTCTTGCTATTGAGGGAGTGCAGCGAAGGTTCACCAGACTGATTCCCGGGATGGCGGGACTGGCCTATCAAGAAAGATTGGATCAACTGGGCTTGTATTCACTGGAGTTCAGAAGAATGAGAGGGGACCTCATAGAAACGTTTAAAATTCTGACGGGTTTAGACAGGTTAGATGCAGAAAGAATGTTCCCAATGTTGGGGAAGTCCAGAACCAGGGGTCACAGTCTGAGGATAAGGGGTAAGCCATTTAGGACCGAGATGAGGAGAAACTTCTTCACCCAGAGAGTGGTGAACCTGTGGAATTCTCTACCACAGAAAGTAGTTGAGGTCAATTCACTAAATATATTCAAAAGGGAGTTAGATGAAGTCCTTACTACTCGGGGGATCAAGGGTTATGGCGAGAAAGCAGGAAGGGGGTACTGAAGTTTCATGTTCAGCCATGAACTCATTGAATGGCGGTGCAGGCTAGAAGGGCTGAATGGCCTGCTCCTGCACCTATTTTCTATGTTTCTATGTTTCTATAACTACATCCTCAAGGGTGGAAGATGCCTGTGCGTGGATTTTTTTAACGTGGGTTGGGTGGCCGTTGCACACCAGTCACCACACGGGCTTGATAGAGCTAGGTCTTGGTCCAGTGGCAATTGAACATATGTCACAAATCTGTGAATACTTTCATCCCACCAGTCTGAGATGGACTTGAATCCAGGTGCCAAAGATGAAAGCAAATTGTTGTAATCTACTTCACTACTGCTTCCCTGAATCTAAATGTTTAATTAATATTGTATTATTAACAGGCTAAAAATACATTTGTATCTTATTTACCTTTTGATGTTCCAGTCTCATGAACATACAGTTGGACATCACACATGCATGGAAACAAATAAGCAAAAATTGTACTTTAGCACATGGTGGCTTACTGGCATGTATTAATTTAACAAAATGTAAATGGACAATTATCATCATCATCATCATAGGCGGTCCCTCGTATCGAGGATGACTTGCTTCCACGGCAAAATGGGATGAGTTCACAGGTGTTTCAATGACGGACCTAATATTCCAGGTTCCGAACTACATATTGAATGGTTGAAGATGCCTGTGTGTGGATTTTTTTAATGTGTGGTGGCCGTTGCACAGCAGCCACCACACAGGCTTGACAGAGCTAAAGTGAGTTAATTTAATGAGCCATAAAAGTCTTAAGTTTTGATTGCCAATCTGTGCTGAATTAACTGAATTTACTGGAGGCAGTGGTAGGGGTGCTGCGATTTGTCTTTGTGCCGCTGGATTAGGGAGGTAGAAGACCACAATGATTCAGTTGGGCAGCATGCTTTTTCAATTACTCTAAAATTGCTCTTTTGGAACTTACTGAATGCGGATGGATAGATAAATCTTATCAGTAAAAGCTTCTTGGACCAGCTATAATTCACATTACTAAGGGTCTATTAATCAACTAAAAATATCTGAGTACTGTATTAGGACCAATAGATTTAGGTCAGGTTAACACAATTCACATTATCAGCAGCTCCTAATTTTTAACAAAGATATCTTTTGTGAAATTAATATTTTTGGTGAGCTTTGCGTTAAGATGACTGTTATTCATATCAGGGATGAAAGACTTTTCCCACTATTGTTGCCATGTCAGCATCAAGCATTCCAGTATTGCATGGTCAGATGTGGAGTAAACCTCCCCTTATTACCTCAACAAAGTGCTTTGATCTCAGATTCAGAAGAGCATTCATTATTGAACCGACAACAGTTTTCCACTTCATGCACAAGACATCCTTGTGGCTTCTCTAAGTCAGATTGATAAAATAGTTGAGGTAAATTGTAATGAAGGCTCCAGCCTAAAGCGTTACATCTTAAAAATGTTGACTTATCTGCTGTGTATTGCAAAATGTTTTGACCAATATAATGCCAATTTGTGGACAACGAATGTGACATCACACAAATTAGGAACTGCACTAAGACTGCATTAAACTAATTTCATGCAAGAGACTTGGAAGGAGGTCTCATTTCATAGTTCATGTTTCAATAGAGTGAACAAAGTGTGCAACTAGGGATGGATAATAAATGCTGGCCTTCAAGTGACGCCCATATCCCCAGAAAGAATACCTTTAAACAAACATAGTTTCCTTACAGTTCCAGCAAGTTTATTACCTGATATTGTCGGCTCTGCACTATAAATGAGCTTTTAGTATTCAAGTTGTCAGATTTTAGAAATTTACATTGCTGTGCCTTTATCTTCTTGAGGGTACATCCTAGAAGAGGAGGAGAAGGAGGAAGAAGAGGAGAATAAGGAGGAAGAAGAGGAGGAAGACGAAGAGGAGGACAAGGAGGAGGACAAGGAGGAGAAGGAAGAAACAAAGCTGCGGCTGGAGACAAGCAAAAATAAGGAGGTGTGCTTGCAGAAAAACATTCCCCGGTGCACAGGCCCAGGAGAACAGACCTGAAGTTCTCAACAACAACTCAATATTTGCTGGGGAAGTCTGCACAGCTTGCTTTTAGCACAGGAGTAGGTATTGACTATTACTGTGAGAGATAGCACAATCCTCCAGTCCCACTGCACGACTGCCCCACTAATCAATTTCACTGATGTGCAGAGAGCAGAATCAAGCAGTAAAGCCCCTATCCATTTGATCGCCCATCCTATCCAAGATAGAGGAGATGGTTGAGCCCAGGGACTGCATGGCTCCAGTATCAGCATCCGTGAGAGTTGCTACTACTGGTGTCGCACACGGCAGTCTCAGCTGGGAGGAAGCTCAGCTGCAAACGGCTGTGAAGTAACCACAAGCTTTATGGTTGATTGCATAGTTTCAATGTCATGCTTGAAAACTTCACACAAGCAGGTAATGGACTCCACCATACTAGCTAATGTGTCTTAGAATCTCCCAGATTGTCCTAAAGATTCCAGGATTTAATGATTATATCCCGATTGTTATGTTCAGAATAAATCCACAGGACTGTATCGCAAGCGCAAACTATTGTGACCTTAGTCTCTTTATTCAGACACCAGAGTGGGGAAGCAGCATGGTGTATCACCTTTTATACCTGCTTGCCCCAGGGTGCACAGGAGACCCTCAGGTCTCCCACAGATGTGCCCCCTAGTGGCAAATCTTACATATTGGTGAGGTTTACATACATACATAACACCGATCACAGCTTGAGCAACCGAGGAGAGTTTTGGATCATTTGCCCGCTGCACTCCAGGAGTGGTCAGTTAAAATGAGTCTGCAGACAGCCATACTCAGTCTCTGTTTCCACAAGATTGAGGATTTTTTTCATTTCTTTTTTCTTCCTCTCCACTCTGCAAATTAGTTGTACTTGTTGGCCCAGTAAAGTCAAGGGCTGATTAAAATGAAAATTAAGCTCTTTTATCGAAAGTGACACCGGTTATCGGCCACTTCCGTGCTTGGTCTCCAAGCAGAGCTGGTTTCCAGTCGTCTTGGATAAATAACCCTTGCCACTGGACCAAGACCTAGCTCTGTCAAGCCCGTGTGGTGGCTGGTGTGCAACGGTCACCACACATTAAAAAAATCCACGCACAGGCATCTTCCACCCTTCAGGATGTAGTTCAGGACCTTGAATATTAGGTCCTTCATTGAAACACCTGTGAACTCATCCTTTTTTGGCGTGGAAGCAAGTCATCCTTGCTTTGAGGGACTGCCTATGATGATGATGTTTGGTAAATATGTATGCACATGCACGATCCCCTGGCAGGCTGGATTTTGCATGTGTGCACGTGGAGCTGTTTTCCAGGTAGGGACTTTTCTGTGACCCTCTGCACTGTGGGTCTCTGCACCCTCCATGAATGCGCAATTGTAAGCTCGGGTCTTAGACTCTTGTTGAATGTTACCGAATGTCCAGAGCAGCAGTAGGTCGGAGCTGGGGGTGCCGCTCACTCTCCCCATTCCAGTGAATTAGCTCTAACTATGTCCATGAACTCTGGAGCATACTTTTTCCCATTCCTGAAAAGGGTAAAAACAAAATCTGTTTGTACCAAATGTTCCGTTCACCAAGGTTTATTGTAATGATTAGCAGATCACTGTTGCTCATGGGGAATCAGAGGTTTTAAAAGAAGTGACATGGATCAGTGGTAGCACTACTTCCTCTAAGTCAGAAGGTTGTGGGTTCAACCCCACTTCAGAGACCTGAACACATAATCGAGGCTGATAATTCACTGTGATATTGTGGGAGTCATCAACATCATAGGCAGTCTCTCAAAATGAGGATGACTTGCTTCCACTTTGAAAAGGGATGAGTTCATGAGTGTTTCAATGAAGGACCTAATATTCTAGATCCTGAACTACATGTTGAAGGGTGGAAGATGCCTGTGCGTGGATTTTTTTAACGTGTGGTGGCTGTTGCACACCAGCCACCACACGGGGCTTGACAGAGCTAGGTCTTGGTCCAGTGGCAAGGGTTGACCAAGATGACTGGAGACCAGCTATGCTGCACAGACCTAGTATGCACACATATCGCAGTGTGGGCTGACCCGTGCTGTCCCTGGGCCCTCGCCTCTCCTGGGCCCCGATTACGTCCCGCTACGAACTCTTGCCGCTCTTGCAGGAGTACTGCACTATCAGAGGTAGTGTCTTTTGGATCAGATGGTAAACTGAGCCCCCTTTTACCCTCAGGTGGATGTATAAGAGCTGATGACAGTATTCGAACATGAGCAAGGGAGTTCTGCTGGTTTTATCGACAATTTTTATTCCCTCAACCAACCTAAAATAAGATTATCTTGTCATTTATGTCATTGTTATTTGTATGACCTTACTGTGCACAAATTGACTGCTGCATTTCCCTACGCTACAACAGTAATTACATTTCAAATGTAGTTCATTGGCTCTAAAATGTTTTTGGATGTCCTAAGATCATGGAAGGTATTGTGTCCTTAGATGCTCTAGTAATGACTCTACAAGGCAATGTGTTGTACTTGAACTGTAGTGACTTTAGTCCTTTATTTGTTAACTCCAGAGAGGATCACACCTGGTGGCCTGCCTTTTATACTAGGCCAGGCACACCTGTACAGGTAACCTACAAGTCTCCCACTGCTGTGCCCTCTGGTGGCACACCTTGTGATAGTACCAACAGTAGCCATGTAGGATACATGACATCACTCTCCCCTAAGCCTTTAGTGCAAATCGCCTCTGCATTGATTGTGCTCTGGGCTTAGCTCTATCTGGTTGACCCATGGCAGGTCGTTTCAATCTTGGGTGAGTGGTTGGTGCAGTAGCCTGCTGGTGGTTGCTGTTTGTGTGCGTCCCTGACCACTCCATTCTCACCCCCGCCCCCTCCACATATAGATTATGCCGGAGGCTCATTGCATTCATATACATTCAAGTTCAGAAAAACAAGGTTACATTACATTTGTCGTTCCGTTGTGAGGCAAGTGACCGGAGCGTAAGGACAAACTAGTTCCAGAACTGCTGGATGGTGTCCCTGCAGTCTGGTGGTGGCATGGTGCCCAGAGCTGGCCTGCTCTTGGGGCTGTTGCCGTGGTTCCTGGCGTCGGGCAGGTTCACAGATGCCTGTGACCTCCCTGGCCTTTCTTTGCGCCTTGGGTCGCTGCTGCTCCCTGAGGAGCTGTCGCCTAGCAGTGCACAGGGGACTGCTGACTCGTTGGCCTGGGCGTTGTTTGGTTTGGGATCCTGGCTGGTCCCGGTCCCCTTTGGGGGAACTGTAGTGGATGACCCTTTGTTTATGGGTATGGCCTTGGTGGCGATGGGGTCTGAGGACTGTACCTTAGCACAGTCTGCTCTTTCAGGCTTGTGGTGGTTGGTGCCATCGAGTGCCTGAGAGGTGGAGCCAATCAGGGGCAGGGTATCGATACCAGTGCCATTGCCCTGCTGAGGTCACTTGCTCTGCAGCTCGTGTGTGTTGGCTGCTTGTGGCCACACTCCATGGTACATGACTCTGGTCCCCGGGATGCAGGCTACAGCATTGGGTAGCTCGCTGGACCTGTGTGCTCCCGATGGGTGTCTGACCGCTGCATTGACTGCTGCAGTTGAAATCCTACATCGCACAACTTTTCATTACTTATGATGGATGCTCTGTAGTTCCGATCGCGATCGCGTGACTTTTCCTCGCTGGTTGCATGTACACAATTCAGATCATCAGTTACATATTTTACATGATCGTGCAACTTTTCCTTGCTTATTGCATGAACACAACTCTGATCGTCAGTTACACATTTTGTCTCTAACTTCCAGTTGCTATTACATTGCTCGAATTGTAGTGGGATGCAGGCCTCCTTCAAGAGAGCCTTGCTTTCTTTACCCCAATCCTCTTCTCCGTTTGGTGCCACATGCTGCTCCATCAGCGCTGCATCTTGTGGTCTGGCCGTGGCCATCTTTTTCTTCAGCTACTCACCTCGTGGATTGGGCGCCATCTTTCCTCCATCCACGATGTCGACTGCAGTGATCCTCTTCTCCTCGGGTTCTGCCACCTTTGGATCCAATTTTCTTCCTCTGGGGTCCTGCCACTGGAGCCTGGAAGGTGCGTTCGCGAACCGAACGTACATTCCAGACTCCAATGGCAGGACTCCGCTGGATCATCTCCACGCAGTCATGCTGAGCGGACTGTGCCTCGGGTGCTGTGCTGGTCTGCTCTCTGGTGCCAGGTCCACCCTCAAGTGAGGGCTTGCTGTGCCTCCGAACATGGAGGATGTCAATCGCTGGAGGGTTGAAGTCTTCCCACTTCCAATGGATCTTCTCCATCCACCTTCTGCCGAGCAGTGTTGGTCCATCACCTGCAACGGTCTGCACCTGGGCAGGTCCGGAACCAATGTCCTAGGGGGAGTGTTTGCTAGTGCTGTTGGGGAGGAGTTAAACTAATATTGCAGGGGGATGGGAACCTATACAGGGAGACAGAGGGAGACAAAAAGGAAGCAAAAGCAAAAGACAGAAAGGAGATGAGGAAAAGTGGAGGGCAGAGAAACCCAAGGCAAAGAACAAAAAGGGCCACTGTACAGCAAAATTCTAAAAGGACAAAGGGTGTTAAAAAAACAAGCCTGAAGGCTTTGTGTCTTAATGCAAGGAGTATCCGCAATAAGATGGATGAATTAATTGTGCAAATAGATGTTAACAAATATGATGTGATTGGGATTACGGAGACGTGGCTCCAGGATGATCAGGGCTGGGAACTCAACATCCAGGGGTATTCAACATTCAGGAAGGATAGAATAAAAGGAAAAGGAGGTGGGGTAGCATTACTGGTTAAAGAGGAGATTAATGCAATAGTTAGGAAAGACATTAGCTTGGATGATGTGGAATCTATATGGGTGGAGCTGCAGAACACTAAAGGGCAAAAATCGTTAGTGGGAGTTGTGTACAGACCTCCAAACAGTAGTAGTGATGTTGGGGAGGGCATCAAACAGGAAATTAGGAGTGCATGCAATAAAGGTGCAGCAGTTATAATGGGTGACTTTAATATGCACATAGATTGGGCTAGCCAAACTGGAAGCAATACGGTGGAGGAGGATTTCCTGGAATGCATAAGGGATGGTTTTCTAGACCAATATGTCGAGGAACCAACTAGGGGGGAGGCCATCTTAGACTGGGTGTTGTGTAATGAGAGAGGATTAATTAGCAATCTCATTGTGCGAGGCCCCTTGGGGAAGAGTGACCATAATATGGTGGAATTCTGCATTAGGATGGAGAATGAAACAGTTAATTCAGAGACCATGGTCCAGAACTTAAAGAAGGGTAACTTTGAAGGTATGAGGCATGAATTAGCTAAGATAGATTGGCTAATGATACTTAAGGGGTTGACTGTGGATGGGCAATGGCAGACATTTAGAGAACGCATGGATGAATTACAACAATTGTACATTCCTGTCTGGCGTAAAAATAAAAAAGGGAAGGTGGCTCAACCGTGGCTATCTAGGGAAATCAGGGATAGTATTAAAGCCAAGGAAGTGGCATACAAATTGGCCAGAAATAGCAGCGAACCTGAGGACTGGGAGAAATTTAGAACTCAGCAGAGGAGGACAAAGGGTTTGATTAGGGCAGGGAAAATGGAGTACGAGAAGAAGCTTGCAGGGAACATTAAGGCGGATTGCAAAAGTTTCTATAGGTATGTAAAGAGAAAGAGGTTAGTAAAAACAAACGTAGGTCCCCTGCAGTCAGAATCAGGGGAAGTCATAACGGGGAACAAAGAAATGGCAGACCAATTGAACAAGTACTTTGGTTCAGTATTCACTAAGGAGGACACAAACAACCTTCCGGATATAAAAGTGGTCAGAGGGTCTATTAAAGAGGAGGAACTGAGGGAAATCTTTATTAGTCGGGAAATTGTGTTGGGGAAATTGATGGGATTGAAGGCCGATAAATCCCCAGGGCCTGATGGACTGCATCCCAGAGTACTTAAGGAGGTGGCCTTGGAAATAGCGGATGCATTGACAGTCATTTTCCAACATTCCATTGACTCTGGATCAGTTCCTATCGAGTGGAGGGTAGCCAATGTAACCCCACTTTTTAAAAAAGGAGGGAGAGAGAAAGCAGGGAATTATAGACCGGTCAGCCTGACCTCAGTAGTGGGTAAAATGATGGAATCAATTATTAAGGATGTCATAGCAGCGCATTTGGAAAATGGTGACATGATAGGTCCAAGTCAGCATGGATTTGTAAAAGGGAGATCATGCTTGACAAATCTTCTGGAATTTTTTGAGGATGTTTCCAATAAAGTGGACAAAGGAGTACCAGTTGATGTGGTGTATTTGGACTTTCAGAAGGCTTTCGACAAGGTCCCACACAGGAGATTAATGTGCAAAGTTAAAGCACATGGGATTGGGGGTAGTGTGCTGACGTGGATTGAGAACTGGTTGTCAGACAGGAAGCAAAGAGTAGGAGTAAATGGGTACTTTTCGGAATGGCAGGCAGTGACTAGTGGGGTACCGCAGGGTTCTGTGCTGGGGCCCCAGCTGTTTACATTATACATTAATGATTTAGACGAAGGGATTAAATGTAGTATCTCCAAATTTGCGGATGACACTAAGTTGGGTGGCAGTGTGAGCTGCGAGGAGGATGCTATGAGGCTACAGAGTGACTTGGATAGGTTAGGTGAGTGGGCAAATGCGTGGCAGATGAAGTATAATGTGGATAAATGTGAGGTTATCCACTTTGGTGGTAAAAACAGAGAGACAGACTATTATCTGAATGGTGACAGATTAGGAAAAGGGAAGGTGCAACGAGACCTGGGTGTCATGGTACATCAGTCATTGAAGGTTGGCATGCAGGTACAGCAGGCGGTTAAGAAAGCAAATGGCATGTTGGCCTTCATAGCGAGGGGATTTGAGTACAGGGGCAGGGAGGTGTTGCTACAGTTGTACAGGGCTTTGGTGAGGCCACACCTGGAGTATTGTGTACAGTTTTGGTCTCCTAACTTGAGGAAGGACATACTTGCTGTTGAGGGAGTGCAGCGAAGATTCACCAGACTGATTCCCGGGATGGTGGGACTGACCTATCAAGAAAGACTGAATCAACTGGGCTTGTATTCACTGGAGTTCAGAAGAGTGAGAGGGGACCTCATAGAAACGTTTAAAATTCTGACGGGTTTGGACAGGTTGGATGCAGGAAGAATGTTCCCAATGTTGGGGAAGTCCAGAAGCAGGGGTCACAGTCTAAGGATAAGGGGTAAGCCATTTAGGACCGAGATAAGGAGAAACTTCTTCACCCAGAGAGTGGTGAACCTGTGGAATTCTCTACCACAGGAAGTAGTTGAGGCCAATTCACTAAATATATTCAAAAGGGAGTTAGATGAAGTCCTTAGTACTCGGGGGATCAAGGGGTATGGCGTGAAAGCAGGAAGTGGGTACTGAAGTTTCATGTTCAGCCATGAACTCGTTGAATGGCGGTGCAGGCTAGAAGGGCTGAATGGCCTGCTCCTGCACCTATTTTCTATGTTTCTATGTTTCTATGCAACAATCCACAGAGGTAACTTGTGCACCACGCCATCATGGAGTACCTTTACATTCGCACTACCAATGACTGGGATAATTTCATCGGTGTAGGTGCGCAGCTTTGCCTGAACCAACTTGGGTCGTTCAGCTTGATTGTCCCATAGCCTCTCAAAGGCTTCTTGATTCATGACTGACTGGCTCGCCCCCATGTCCACTTCTATGAAGACTGGAACGCCATCTATCTCGACTTCCATCTTCAGCGGGGCACACTCAGTGGTAAAGGTAAACATGCTATATACCTCATCGTGGGGCTGAGCTGCCTCTCGTTTCATAATCCGCGCTGGATTCATGACTCTTCATCGACACAGTGAGTCATATTTCTCTTACACATTCGCTGGAGGTGGCCCTTTGTGCTGCAACCTTTGCATACATAGTCTTTAAAGCGGCACTGGTGAGCCCTGTTGTCATGTATTCAACTATCATTGTAACCCATGTATAAGCTGACCTAAGTTGTACACCTTGAGAACATTAACCACAAGGGGGTGAACTTGTGGGAGACACTCCTAACCTGGACTTTCAGGCATAAAAGGGGAAGCTCCACGCACCTTCATCACTTGAGGTCTTAGTAATAAAGGTAACTGGTCACAGAGTGACCTTCTCTCAAGTATGGGCCTCGTGTGCATTTATACTGTATAGTAAGGACATATTACCTGTGATTCCCTCCACAATGCCAGCATGGAGCTACTCGATTAGCCCCCCTTGGCGGACTCGGAGTTAAGGGACTCGGGGGGGCCTGTTCTCTCTTCCCTGAGAGGGTTCACGCTCTACAGTCCAGCCTCTAAATGGCGCCACTCTGTGCACTGTACTTGCCGGGTTTGAGTCCTGAGGGGGAGTCATCTGCTTAGAGCCGCAGGTTGAGGTGATGAATGCCTGGCTCACGGAGATGGCCTTCTGCAGTGTGACTGTGGTCTCTGCCGACAGTAGCTTATGAAGAAGGCCCTTATGGCCAATTCCAAAGACAAAATATCCCGCAGCACTTTGTTGAGGTGGTTGACGAACTCGCACGGTATCGCCAGCCTCCTGAGGTCTGTGGCGTATTTCGCGATTTCCTGGCCTTCGGGCCATCGGTGGATGTAGAACTGGTGTCTGGCTGTGAGGATGCTCTCCTTGGGCTTGAGTTGCTCATGGATCAAGGTTACAAGCTCCTTGTACGTCTTGGTCATTGTCTTCGCTGGTGTCAGCAAGTCCCTGACGAGGCCTTAGACGGTGGGCCCACAACTGGTTAGCAAGATAGCTCTGCGCTTATCAACCAGTGTAGCCGGGTCGTCTTCTGCCAGGTCGCTTGCTGTGAAGAAATGTTCGAGCCTCTCCACAAAGGTGACGCAATCATCACCATCGGCGAACTGCTGCAACGTACCAAGGGTAGCCATTTTCGCGTGAAAGTTCATAATCTCGTCGCCAATTGTTGTGTCCTTAGATGCACAAGTAATGACTCCACATGGCAATGTGTTGTACTTGAACTGTAGTGACCTTAGTCCTTTATTTGTTAACTCCAGAGTGAGGATCACACATGGTGGCCTGCCTTTTACACTAGGCCAGGCACACATGTACAGGTAACCTACAAGTCTCCTACTGCTGTGCCCTCTTGTGACACACCTTGTGATAATACCAACAGTAGCCATATAGGATACATGACAGAAGGTGCTATATAAATGCAAGTTTTTTCTTTCTTTCTTAAACCAAGGTCTATTACCAGGACATTGAGTTAACAGCATTATGAGCGGCCCTGGGAGCACTGGGAATGGGGCTGCGTGTCTGGAGGCATTGGAAGGGTTATCACAACTTTCTGGGATCATTAGATAGGAAAGATCTAGTGTCAGTGGAGCAGGCATTTGGATCACTGGCATACAGATTCTGGGATCTTGGAGCAAGAGGTCTCAACATCTGAGAGTACTGGGTCTTTTTTTGCATGAGGGAGCTCTGTGAATGTCGTATAGGAGTTTGTGAGCACTGTGAGGGGTCCTGTAATCAATGTGTGGAGAAGTCTGGGGAATGGATTTTGGAGCATTGGAGGTAGAGTTTGGCATAACTGAGTGCTAATGGGATCTGGCAGTATTATGGGAAGTAGAGTCGAACAGCCTTGTGAGAAGGGTCCAGGAGAATCGTATCCAAACTGTAATGGCTCATCTCAAATTCATGGTTCGTCAAACATCGCCCCCAACCCGACCCTCATTGTGTTCCCGTCTACTGGTCTCCTCCCTGACCCATCCATCATTATCATAGGCAGTCCCTCGGAATCGAGGAAGACTTGCTTCCTCTCTAAAAATGAGTCCTTAGGTGGCTGAACAGTCCAATACGAGAGCCACAGTCCCTGTCACAAGTGGAACAGACAGTCGTTGAGGGAAAGGGTGGGTGGGACTGGTTTGCCGCATGCTCTTTCTGCTGCCTGCGCTTGGTTTCTGCATGCTCTCGGCGATGAGATTCGAGGTGCTCAGCGTCCTCCTGGATGCACTTCCTCCACTTAGGGTGGTCTTTGGCCAGGGACTCCCAGGTGTCAATGGGGATGTTGCACTTTATCAGGGAGGCTTTGAGGGTGTCCTTGTAACGTTTCCTCTGTCCATTTTTGGCTCGTTTGCCGTGGAGGAGTTCCGAGTAGAGCGCTTGCTTTGAGTGTCTCGTGTCTGGCATGTGAACAATGTGGCCTGCCCAGCGGAGCTGATCAAGTGTGGTCAGTGCTTCAATGTTGGGGATGTTGGTGTGGTCGAGGGTGCTAATGTTGGTGCGTCTGTCCTCCCAGGGGATTTGTAGGATCTTGCGGAGACATCGTTGGTCATCCAAAGCCACTTTTCAACCCTATGATACCACCAATCATTTTCCTCATTATCAACTGGTTCTTGTCTTTGTTGGCCTGCCTTAAAAAGAAAAAAAAGAAAGACTTGTATTTGTATAATGCCTTTCACAACTACTGGCCGGCCCAAAGTGCTTTTCAATCAGTGAAGTACTTTTTGAAGTCACTGTTGTAATGTAGGAAACGCAGTAGACAATTTACGCTCAGCAAGCTCCCACAAACAGTAATGTGATAATGGCCAGATAATCAGTTTTAGTGATGTTGGTTGAGGGATAAATATTGGCAAGTCCATCAGGGATAACTCCCCTGCTCTTCTTCAGAATAATGCCATGGGATCTTTTATGTCTACCTGAGAGAGCCTCGGTTTAAGGTCTCATCCTAAAGACGGCACCTCGAATAGTGCAGCACTGCACTTGTTACTAGCCTAGATTTTTGTGCTCAAGTCTCTGGAGTGGGGCTTGAACCCACACCCTCTGACTCAGAGGCGAGGGTGCTACCCACTGAGCCACAGCTGACATTTAAGCTTACATCTTCTGCTTCTTGAAGTTAATCATAGCTTGGGCAAAGCACAATTTATAGAAAAGTACAGTTAGTCGCACTCGCTCTTTCCCCATATCCCTGCAATGCTTTTTTTTATTCATTGGTTGTGGATGTTGCTGGCATTTATTGCCCATCCCTAATCCCAAACATGGTGAGTCGCTTTCTTGATAACTGGTTGGCTTACTAGGCCATTACAGGGGGCATTTAAGAGTCAACCACATTGCTCAGGGTCTGGAGTCACATATAGGCCAGGCCAGCACAGGCCAGCCCACACTGTGATATGTGTGCGTGCTCGGTCTGTGCAGTAGAGCTGGTCTCCAGTTAGTCTTGGTTAACCCTTGCCACTGGACCAAGACCTAGCTCTGTCAAGCCCGTGTGGTGGCTGATGTGCAACGGCCACCCCACGTTAAAAAAATCCACCCACAGGCATCTTCCACCCTTCAGGATGTAGTTCGGGATCTGGAATATTAGGTCCTTCATTGAAACACCTGTGAACTCATCCCTTTTTGGCGTGGAAGCAAGTCATCCTCGCTTCGAGGGGCCGCCTATGATGAGGCCAGAAAGGGTAAGGACAGCAGGTTTCCTTCCCTAAAGCAGATGGGTTTTTACAACAATTCAGTAGTTTCCTGCTCACCATTACTGATACTAGCTTTTTAATTCCAGAATTTAAATTCCCTAACTGCTATGGTGGGATTTGGACTCATAGCTCCAAGCCTTGGATTACCAGTCCAGTAACATAACCACTACGCTACCATTTCTCTTTCAAGTATTCATCCAATTCCTTTTGAAGGTTACTATTGAATCTGTAAGTTCCTTGATCACAGTTGGTGTGTACCAGGAACACAGAAGCAGAACATTTATTGCATTATTAGTGAATCTGTTGACTTATGTAGTCTTAAATAAAGATAAGTTTCCGTCCACAAATAAAAATTACCTCACATAACTGCTATGGAAGCTCAGACTGTTGCCATCCTCGGTCTGGGGGCCAGTGTTGACTGGAGCTTCTAGAGCCTCACATCACTCCTGCACTCTGTTCCCGTACCGAATCATACAGCACAGAAGGAGGCCACTTCGGCCCGTTGTGCCTGTGCCGGCTCTGTGAAAGAGCTCTTCAATAAACTCCACTCCCCTGCTCTTTCCCCATAGCCCTGTAATTCTATTCCCTTCAAGTATTTATCTAATTCCCTTTTGAAAGTTATTATTGAACCTGATTCCACCACCCTTTCAGGCAGTGCACTCCAGATCATAACATCATCATCATCGTAGACGAGGATGACTTGCTTCCACGAGTTCACAAATGTTTCACCAGACTGATTTCCGGGATGGCAGGACTGACATATGAAGAAAGACTGGTTTGACTAGGCTTATATTCACTGGAATTTAGAAGAATGAGAGGGAATCTCATAGAAAAATATGAAATTCTGACGGGATTGGACAGATTAGATGCAGGAAGAATGTTCCCGATGTTGGTGAAGTCCAGAACCAGGGGTCACAGTCTAAGGATAAGGTGTAAGCCGTTTAGGACCGAGATGAGGAGAAACGTCTTCACTCAGAGAATTGTGAACCTGTGGAATTCTCTACCACAGAAAGTTGTTGAGGCCAGTTCGTTAGATATATTCGAAAGGGAGTTAGATGTAGCCCTTACGGCTAAAGAGATCAAGGGGATAGAGAGAAAGCAGGAATGGGGTACTGAAGTTGCATGATCAGCCATGATCATATTGAATGGTGGTGCGGGCTCGAAGGGCCGAATGGCCTACTCCTGCACCTATTTTCCATGTTTCTATGTTTCTATGACCCGATGATCCAGTCCTGAACTCCAGTTGAAGGGTGAAAGATGCCTGTGCGTGGATTTTTTTAACGTGTGGTGACCGTTGCACACCAGCCACCACATGGGCTTGACAGAGCTAGGCCTTTATCCAGTAGCAAGGGTTAACCAGGACAACTGGAAAGATCATAACAATTCATGGCATGAATAACATTCTCCTAATTTACTCTCTGATTCTTCAGCCAATTATCTTAAATCTGTGTCCTCTGGTTACTGACTCTCCTGCCACTGGAAACAGTTTCTCCCTATCGACTCTAATAAACCTCTTGTAATTTTGAACACATCTATTGCATGTCCCCCTAACCTTCTCTGCTCTAAAGAGAACAATCCCAGCTTCTTTAACTTCTCCACATAACTGAAGTATCTAATCCCTGGTACAAGAGCTGTGTGAGTGCGGAGACACAGCCTCATGAGAGTGGCATTGGCTCAATGGGAGAGCGACCCGCTGTCCTCGCTCCAGATGACAGCATGTCTGTGTCTCCGCACCCACTCCACCTATGTGGGAGCTTGCTGTGCGCAAATTGGCTGCTGCTTTTCCTGCAGTGACTACACATCAAAAGTACTTCATTGGCTGTAAATTACTTTGGGACGTATAGAGGTCGTGAAGGGCACTATATAAATGCAAGTCTTTTTTTAGGTCTTATAAATTTATGTAACAGCTGAAGAAAGCCTGAGGCCATTCAAAACCTAATGTTTATTGTAGCGTTAGATAGACATTAACCAGTTCTCTCTTCTACCAAGAACACAGTGTGCTCCATTGTTGATGTTGTTTTCCCAATGGCTGTTCTACAAGTTAGAATTAACCCAATTATAATTACAGCCGAATGTATCACTCTTTTATGACCTTTTAGTACATTATTTCAACAGTATAGACAAGCTCTTGCAGAATGATTCATAGATGCTACCACTGAAGTAAGTGGCCAAATAAATCTATAAGCCGAACTAATTGTACCTGTTTAGAAATTAAAGGCAGTATGAGCAGGGAGGTGATAAAGCACATTGGACCATCAACACGCAATGTCAGAACAATGATAGGAGACAGGTTTGACCATTCATGCTGCTGCGTTCCAATTTCAGGTGCATGTATTCCGCGAATGCATGATCTCATCTTTCTCATCTGAAGGAAGGAGAGCATGCAGGGTGATCTCAGAGATGCAGTGATCACGACCATCTTTAAAAAAGGGGACAAGTCTGACTGCGGCAACTTTAGAGGAATCTCCCTGTTATCAGCCACTGGGAAAGTCGTCGCCAGAGTTCTCCTCAACCGTTTTCTCCCTGTGGGCAAGGAGTTCCTCCTGGAGTCGCAGTGCGGATTTCGTCCCCTACGGGCACAACGGTCATGATTTTTGCAGCGTGACAGCTGTAGGAAAAATGCAGGGAACAGCACCAGCCCTGATACATGGCCTTCTTCGACTTTATAAAGGCCTTTGACATGTCAACCGCGAGGGTCTATGGAGCGCCCTCCTCCATTTCGGATGCCTCCAAAAGTTCGTCACCACCCTCCGCCTGCTCCACCACGACATGCAGGCCGGGATCCTTACCAACGGATCCACCACAGACCCAATCCACATCCGGACTGCGGTCAAACAGGGCTGCGTCCTCGCCCCAACCCTTTTCTCAATCTTCCTCGCTGCCATGCTCCACCTCACAGTCAACAAGCTCCCCGCTGGAGTGGAACTAAACTACAGATCCAGTGGGAACCCGTTCAACCTTCGTCGTCTCCAGGCCAGGTCCAAGACCACCCAACCCCTGTCGTCGAGCTACAGTATGCGGACGACGCCTGCGTCTGCGCACATACAGAGGCTGAGCTCCAGGACATAGTCGACATATTTACTGAGGCATACGAAAGCATGGGCCTTTAACTAAACATCCATAAGACAAGGGTCCTCCACCAGCCTGTCCTCGCCGCACATCACTGCCCCCCAGTCATCAAGATACACAGTGCGGCCTTGGACAACGTGGACAATTTCCCATACCTTGGGAGCCTCTTATCAACAAGAGCAGATTTGATGACAAGATTCAATACTGCCTCTGGTGCACCAGTGCAGCCTTCAGCCGCCTAAGGAAAAGAGTGTTCGAAGACCAGGCCCTCAAAACTGCCACCAACTCATGGTCTACAAGGCTGTACTAATACCCGCTCTCCTGTATGGCTCAGAGACATGGACCATGTACAGTAGACACCTCAAGTCGCTGGAGAAATACCACCAACGATGTCTCCGCAAAATCCGACAAATCCCCTGGGAGGACAGACACATCACATTAGTGTCCTCGACCAGGCCAACATCCCCAGCCTTGAAGCACTGACCACACTTGATCAGCTCCGCTGGGCAGGCCACATTGTTCACATGCCAGACACGAGACTCCCAAAGCAAGCGCTCTACTCGGAACTCCTTCATGGCAAATGAGCCAAAGGTGGGCAGAGGAAACGCTACAAGGACACCCTCAAAGCCTTCCTGATAAAGTGCAACATCCCCACTGACACCTGGGAGTCCCTGGCCAAAGACTGCCATAAGTGGAAGAAGTGCATCCGGGAGGGCGCTGAGCACCTCGAGTCTCGTCGCCGAGAGCATGCAGAAACCAAGCGCAGGCAGCGGAAAGAGCGTGCGGCAAACCTGTCCCACCCTCCCTTTCCCTCAACGACTATCTATCCCACCTGTGACAGGGACTGTGGTTCACATATTGGAATGTTCAGCCACCTAAGGACTCATTTTAAGAGTGGAAGCAAGTCTTCCTCGACTCTAAGGGACTGCCTATGATGATGATGTTCCAATTTCAGGTGAAAATGTAGATCAGCAGTTTCCACACCTAGAGGAGGGAAAACAGAGTCTCAGAAAGTATGCTTTCAGACAGCTTCTATGAGCAACTTCAGAGAGGTCTGGAAGCAAGTTTCTCACCTGTCCCCCCCCCCCAGCTGCAGTTATGGCATGACCCGGAAAGATGAATAAAAATTTATATTCAGATCTTTTAAAACTTAATTGCAGTGCATAGACATTTACTGGCCATCCATAGTGTTTAACATCAAACTGGAATGTGAAAACCCTTGTTTTCTATACGGGATCACTTACTGTTGTAAAAGGACTTGAGAGTTATAGTGATATTGCTTTTTATTTTAGGGGAGATAGAGGAAGGAACTTAGTACTCCTTAAAGTAGGAGTGTCAACAGCTGATGGTGGGTGTGTATGACAAAATTAAGAGATTTTGTCTTGTGACAAATAGGGAAATTACAGTTAAAATGGATGCTGTCCTCATTATCCAAATTTCAAAATGGAGAACAGAGTATGAGATGTTTATTGAACAAAATCAGGTTGTTTCTTCTGGAAATTAGTCAGAATAGAGAATATTTGTTGAAGGTGTTAATTAAAATATGCATGGTCAAAATATTAGTAGCTATCTGAACATCTGTTCATTGGTATGATGTTCAATATCCCTGACCATTGTGTCATTTTTTGAGGATAATTGTCAGGTTTGACCAAAGGATTTTGAACTGTTTTGAGTCTGAATACCCCATAGGTGTTCGTTGTAGCTAGAGATCAAGTGCCCGATTTTAACTCGACCCGCCTGACGCAAGGGCAATGGGCTGAAAATGTAGTTGGATCACTTACCACCCCATTTATGCTGACACGTGGCCGTTACCATCTTGAAATGGGTCTTCTGAAAGGCGAGTTTGCGGTGGTAAGCCCCATTAATGTGCAAATCGGTGTCATGTGACATACAGAGAATCCCGATTGAAATTCTAAGGGGCAAATGGAAGGAGTGTACCAAGCATGCTTCTCTTATTTGCTCCTGGTGGTAATTTCAGAAAATAGCCCAAAATCTTTTTGATTTCGTTTTTACGGGTCCAGGGGCCCAAAATTTACCACCATTTAACTCAATTTTTTGGGGGGCTAACAGTGTTTTTTGGAGCTAACTTAATTTTGCAAGTTTCGGCAAGGGTATAATGCCATACTTAACAAATAACAATCATTTTTTTTAAGTACCATTTTTATGACGTCACTCGGGGACAAACCCACCCCTAACGCCATTTTTGCGAGTTTTGTCAATAAGGATTTTCTTTTTAAATGGCGCTGGGGACCACTTTGTAAAACCTTACGTTACCAAATCAGAGTCCCATCGAGATTGGTGTTACCAACGCCATCTTGGGAAACAGAGCTGAGTTATAGTTTTTGGAGCGGGGGAAAAAAACTTATATTACATATAAACTACTTAAAATGTGCGGAGGGTAAAGACAAACTTTATTGCAGTTGCAAAGTGAAATTGCAAGAGATGCTTAAGTTCCACCACTGAACTTTCGACCTCCCGTCTCCGCTGCTCACCGGGCTCGAGGCACACAGAGTCGGCGCGCCGGCTGGCAGGATCGCTCCCTCGGCCAGACACAGGGGCTCCGTGCTCAGCTTCCAAAGAAGCCCGGGGGGGCGGGGGTAGGTGCAAGCCAAGCACCGAGCTCCTGTGTCCGGCAGAGGGAGCGATCCTGCCGGCCACCGTACCGACCCTGTGTGCCTCAAGCCCAGTGAGCAGCGGAGGAGACGGGACATTAACAGTTCAGTGCAAACATTTAATTTGTACATTTTGCCCCCAGTGTTGATTTTCTCTGTTGTATTTCTGGCCGAAATCTCTGCCGACTTGCAATTGTGCGTTGTGTTACCCTGGAAACCTAAAAGCTTCGCGGTGAGTGTTGCGCATGCATAGAGTGGGTCCAATTGACCGGGACATCAACCTTTTGGAGGGAAGGCTGTGCTTGCTTTTCGTGAGTATTGAATTTGTTGTGAAGGAAATTTAAGCAATGGGGGTAATTCTAACAGTGCCAAATCTGCTGCATGCATATTGTATGCTTGCTTTTTGAAGGAGACAACAACTCGACAGCAACATCTGAGGCATTAGAGAGCTCGCAGACTGATGGGGAGGAGGCCTTACCCAGATCATGTGTACAGGAAGAGGCACTCATACCTGCACCTGAGTGAGGCAGAGCGTGTTAGAAGGCTGCGCTTTTGAAAAGTGGTTGCAGAGATATGCCAGCTTGTAAAGGCGGACATACAGCCTAGAAGCGGGAGGAGAACTGCACTGCCCGTAGAGGTGAAAGTGACTGCAGCACTTGCCTTCTATGCCTCCGGCTCCTTTCAGGCATTAATTGGGGACGTATGCTGCATCTTGCAGCATGCTACTCATGGCTGCATTCGCCAGGTGACTGTATGTACGCAGGGATGACTTCATCAAGTTCCTGATGACCAGGGAGGCACAGCGTAAAACGGCTATAGGCATCACAAGAATTGCTGGCTTCCCTAAGGTACAGGCTGCCATTGACTGTATGCACATTGCCCTGCGAGCACCTTTAGATGATTCGGAGGTTCACCGGAACAGAAAAGGATTCCATTCCCTAAACATGCAGACGTCTGCGACCATATGCAGCATATCATGGCAGTAGATGCCAAAATATACAGGGAGCATCCATGATGCTTTCTTCTTACGTGAGAGCGCTATATCTTTTACATAAGAACATAACAGGGGAATGGGAACCTATGCAGGGAGACAGAGGGAAATAGAAGGGGGGCAGAAGCAAAAGATAGAAAGGAGAATAGTAAAAGTGGAAGGCAGAGAAACCCAAGGCAAAAAGCAAAAAGGGCCACATTACAGCAAGATTCAAAAGGGGCAAAGTGTGTTAAAAAGACAAGCCTGAAGGCTCTGTGCCTCAATGCGAGGAGTATTCGGAATAAGGTGGACGAATTAACTGTGCAGATGGTAGTTAACGGATACGATGTGATTGGCATCACGGAGACATGGCTCCAGGGTGACCAAGGCTGGGAACTCAACATCCAAGGGTATTCAGCATTTAGGAAGGATAGACAGAAAGGAAAAGGAGGCGGGGTGGCGTTGCTGGTTAAAGAGGAAATCAATGCAATTGTAAGGAAGGACATTAGCCTGGGTGATGTGGAATCGGTATGGGTGGAGCTGCAGAATTCCAAAGTGCAGAAAACGCTAGTGGGTGTTGTGTATAGACCACCAAATAGTAGTAGTGAGGTTGGGGACAGCATCAAACAAGAAATAAGGGATGTGTGCAATAAAGGCACAGCAGTAATCATGGGCGACTTTAATCTACATATAGATTGGGCTAACCTAACTGGTAGCAATGCAGTGGAAGAGGGTTTCATGGAGTGTATTAGGGATGGTTTTCTAGACCAATATGTCGAGGAACCAACCAGGGAGCTGGCCATCCGAGACTGGGTGATGTGTAATGAGAAGGGACTAATTAGCAATCTTGTTGTGCGAGGCCCTTTGGGGAAAAGTGACCATAATATGGTAGAATTCCTTATTAAGATGGAGAGTGACAAAGTTAATTTGGAAACTAGGGTCCTGAACTTAAGGAAAGGTAACTTCGAAGGTATGAGACGTGAATTGGCTAGAATAGACTGGCAGAGGATACTTAAAGGGTTGACGGTGGATAAGCAATGGCAAACATTTAAAGATCACATGGATGAACTTCAGCAATTGTACATCCCTGTCTGGAGTAAAAATAAAACTGGGAAGGTGGCTCAACCATGGCTAACAAGGGAAATTAAGGATAGTGTTAAAACCAAGGAAGAGGCAAATAAATTGGCTAGAAAAAGCAACAAACCTGAGGACTGGGAAAAATTTAGAATTCAACAGAGGAGGACTAAGGGTTTAATTAAGAAGGGAAAAATAGAGTATGAGAGGAAGCTTGCAGGGAACATAAAAACTGACTGCAAAAGCTTCTATAAATATGTGAAGAGAAAAAGATTATTAAAGACAAACGTAGATCCCTTGCAGTCGGATTCAGGTGAATTTATAGTGGGGAACAAAGAAATGGCAGACCAACTGAATCAATACTTCGGTTCTGTCTTCACAAAGGTAGATACAAATAACCTTCCGAATGTACTAGGGGACAGTGGGTCTAGTGAGAATGAGGAACTGAAGGATATCCTTATTAGGTGGGAAATTGTGTTAGGGAAATTGATGGGATTTAAGGACGATAAATCCCCGGGTCCTGATAGTCTGCATCCCAGAGTACTTAAGGAAGTGGCCCTAGAAATAGTGGATGCATTGGTGATCATTTTCCAACAATCTATCGACTCTGGATCAGTTCCTATGGACTGGAGGGTAGCTAAAAGGAGAGAGCGAGAAAGCGGGAATTATAGACCGGTTAGCCTGATATCAGTGGTGGGGAAAATGTTGGAATCAATCATTAAGGATGAAATAGCAGCCCATTTGGAAAGCAGTGACAGGATCGGACCGAGTCAGCATGGATTTATGAAAGGGAAATCATGCTTGACGAATCTTCTGGAATTTTTTGAGGATGTAACTAGTAGAGTGGACAAGGGAGAACCAGTGGATGTGGTGTATTTGGACTTTCAAAAGGCTTTTGACAAGGCCCCGCATAAGAGATTGGTGTACAAAATCAAAGCGCATGGTATTGGGGATAATGTACTGACGTGGATAGAGAACTGGTTGGCAGACAGGAAGCAGAGAGTCGGGATAAACGGGTCCTTTTCAGATTGGCAGGCAGGGCTCAGTGCTGGGACCCCAGCTCTTTACAGTATGCATTAATGATTTGGATGAAGGAATAAAGTGTAATATCTTCAAGTTTGCGGATGACACTAAACTGGGTGGCGTTGTGAGCTGTGAGGAGGACAGCTAAGAGGCTGCAGGGTGACTTGGACAGATTAGGTGAGTGGCAAATACATGGCAGATGCAGCATAATGTGGATAAATGTGAGGTTATCCATTTTGGGGGCAAAAACACGAAGGCAGAATATTATCTGAATGGTGGCAGATTAGGAAAAGGGGAGGTGCAACGCGACCTGGGTGTCATGGTACATCAGTCATTGAAAGTTGGCATGCAGGTACAGCAGGCGGTGAAGAAGGCAAATGGTATGTTGGCCTTCATAGCTAGGGGCTTTGAGTATAGGAGCAGGGAGGTCTTACTGCAGTTGTACAGGGCCTTCGTGAGGCCTTACCTGGAATATTGTGTTCAGTTTTGGTCTCCTAATCTGAGGAAGGACGTTCTTGCTATTGAGGGAGTGTAGCAAAGGTTCACCAGACTGATTCCAGAGATGGCTGGGCTGTCATATGAGGAGAGACTGGATCAACTGGGCCTTTATTCACTGGCATTTAGAAGGATAAGAGGGGATTTCATAGAAACATATAAGATTCTGATGGGACTGGGCAGGTTAGATTCGGGAAGAATGTTCTCAATGTTGGGGAAGTCCAGAACCAGGGGACATAGTCTTAGGATAAGGGGTAGCCATTTAGGACTGAGATGAGGAGAAACTTCTTCACTCAGAGAGTTGTTGACCTGTGGAATTCCCTGCCGCAGAGAGTTGTTGATGCCAATTCATTGGATATATTCAAGAGGGAGTTAGATATGGCCCTTACGATTAAGGGGATCAAGGGGTTTGGAGAGAAAGCAGGAAAGGGGTACTGAAGGAATGATCAGCCATGATCATATTGAATGGAGGTGCAGGCTCGAAGGGCCGAATGGCCTACTCCTGCACCTATTTTCTATGTTTCTATAAGAAATAGGAGCAGGAGTAGGCCATACTGCTCCTCGAGCCTGTTCCGCCATTCAATACGATCATGGCTGATCCGATCATGGACTCAGGTCCACTTTCCTGCCTGCTCCCCATAAACCCTTATTCCCTTATTGTTTAAGAAACTGTGTATCTCTGTCTTAAATTTATTATTGTGTCCCACCATGTTGACTATTTGCACCTGTTATTCTGAAAAAATTATGTACATAATGTTGTGTTGGTTTACTTGAGAAAATAATGTACATGATTTGGGTTTACTTGAAAAAAGAATTAAGTTTATTAAACATTTGTACACTTGTACTTAACTTTAATAGACCATTTTGTATTACATTTTTCAATTAAAATAACTTAAATAACAATAAAACAGCAAAACAACAGCAGCAAACAAACTTTAGCTGCAGCCATCTCTCCTCCCCCTTATTTAAACAGCGCCGCGCCATGCGTCCTTCTTGCCCTCGCCCCTCTTACACGTGCCACTACCGTTGCCCGTTGGCGCAGCCTTAGCCCTATTCCTGGTGAGCCCAAGGTATTTGTTACTGTCTCATAATTTTGCTGCACTTCTTGGTGGACAGATCCAGGAGAGGGCAATCCGGAAGGCCGAGCTTGGGCCTCTTCGGCCTGTGGATTAACCTGCACATTACTTGAGGTTGGTCTGGGGATTGGAGTGGGAGTGGCATCAATTGATGCCGTAAATTGTCACTCGGCAATGACAGCCTGGGTGTTGCAGCAGCTATCTCCGATACTCCCTCCGTACAGTGTTGCAACTCCTCCCGACAATGTTGCTGCTATTCCTCCCGACAGTCCTGCTACTTCTGCCGACAGTGCCGCTATTTCTCCCCTCATCCCACCCATGGTCTCAATGAGCGATCTGGTTAGCTCAATGCTCTCCCCACTCATTTCCATGAGCTCTGCCACCTCCGGTGTATCATGCATTTCAGGAGAACGCTGTTGAGCTCTCCTTCCCCCTCGTCACCCATATCCTGGGTATGGTGGCTGCTGTGCAATGGCCACCACGCATTAGAAAAACCCACGCACAGGCATCTTCCACCCTACACTATGTAGTTCAGGACCTGGTATATTAGGTCCTTCATTGAAACAACTGTGAACTCATCCTTTTTTGGCGTGGAAGCAAGTCATTCTCGTTTCGAGGGTCTGCCAATGATGTTGTGGTGTGCTGCAACCCACTGGGTCCCGCCACAACCTCAGAGGCTGGACAACCACAAAATGTCCCGTCGGTCGTAGCGGCCTCGAAAGGGCTTGGTACATGCCTGTTCGGCACTACATCCTCCAAATGCAATATCACCGTATGAGTTACATCGCCGTCTTCCTGCTTCCCCTGATTCTCTTCCTCATCGTGCTGTGGAAAATCTTGAAAATGGACGAGGTTGTCATGCTCATCATCCACTTCTAGTTGTGGTTCCGCGGCGGGGGTTGTCCTTCATTAATGGTATTATGTGTACAAGAACTCCACGAGGCTAAGTACTGTGAACAAAACTTAGTGTGACCGTAGTCTTCTTTATTACAACTCCAGAGTACCTAAACAACATGGCAGCTTTTATACTGGCCCTGCATGTGTGTGCAGATGACCATTATGACTCCAACAGTTGCACACTCTGGTGGCAAGTATTACATAGTTACATACATAATATCACTCCCCCCCGCACCCGCCAAAGTCTTCGGTACAAGTTATTTACAAGTTAAGACGATCCGGAGCCCTTCGCTCCCTGGTTGATCGTATAAGTTCAAACCCTGGCGTGTGTGAGTTGGTTGGACCATTGCTGCACTGCACCGCGGCTGGTCTGACCGGACTGTCAGGAACAGTGGGTTCATCCTCGTGATTGACAGCGAGGTCGATTGCTGGTTGGGTGTGTGTTGGTGGATCGTCGATGCTGATGTCCTCTTCAAGTCGTTCCCGGTTGTCAGTAAATTGCAATTTGGTCTGATCTAAACGCTTTATGCACGTTTGGCCATTTAACAGTTTGATTCTAAATACCCTATTCCCTTTCTTGGACAAAACAGTGCCAGCAACCCACTTGGGACTGTGCCAACATTCAGGACAAACACAGGGTCGTTAACATCAATGTCACATGAAACAGCCGCGCGATCGTGGTACATATTCTGTCGGTGTCGCCGGGTTTCCATGTGATGATTAAGATCCAGGTGGACTCGGGAGAGCCTGGTTTTGAGGGCTCTCTTCATTAACAATTCTGCTGGGGGAACCCCGGTGAGCAAGTGGGGTCGCGTCCAGTAACTGAGCAGAATGCGAGACAAGCGGGTCTGCAGGGAACCGTCCGTCACACGTTTGATGCTCTACTTGATTGTTTGGGCTGCCCGCTCCGCTTGACCGTTAGACTTGGACTTAAACAGAGCAGACCTGACATGCTTGATGCTATTGGAGGTCATAAACTCGTTGAATTCCGAGTTGGTGAAACGCGGTGATTGTCGCTGATAAGGACGTCAGGCAAGCCATGGGTGGCGAACATGGCCCGGAGGCTTTCAATGGTGGCTGTGGACATGCTGGAAGACATGATTATGCATTCAAATCCATTTGGAGTAAGCGTCCACTACGACTAAAAACATCTTTCCTAGAAAGAGGCCGGCAAAATCTACGTGGATCCTGGACCACGGTTTGGAGGGCCATGACCACAGTCTCAGTGGAGCCTCCCTTGGTGCATTGCTCAGTTGCGAGCAAGTGTTGCACTGATGCACGCATGACTCCAAGTCCGAGTCAATGCAGGGCCACCAAACATGCGACCTGGCAAATGCCTTCATCATGACAATGCCTGGGTGGATACTGTGTAGGTTGCATATAAACGTTTCCCTGCCTTTTTTTGGCCAAACCACGCGATTACCCCATAAGAGACAATCCAACTGGATGGACATTTCATCTTTGCGTCGGTGAAACGGCTTAATTTCATCTTGCATTTCCCTGGGGGCGGCTGACCAGTTCCCTTTTAGGATGCAACTCTTTACTAATGATAGCAGAGGATCCTGGCTGGTCCACGTCCTGATCTGGCGATCCGTGACGGATGACCCTTTGCTCTCAAAAGCATCCATGACCAGTAGCAGGTCTGTGGGCTGCGCCATTTCAACTCCATTGGTGGGTAATGGTAGCCGGCTGAGAGCATCGGCACAGTTTTCAGTGCCTGGTCTGGGGCGGATAACATAGTCATAAGCAGAAAATGTTCGTGCCCATCTTTGCATGAGGGATGAAGCATTGGTGTTTATGCCTTTGCTGTCTGAAAACAGCAAAATGAGTGGCTTGTGGTCAGTTTCAAGCTCAAACCGAAGTCCAAATAGGTATTGGTGCATTTTCGTAACCCCATATACACATGCTAACGCCTCTTTCTCGACCATACTATAGGCTCTCTCAGCCTTAGACAGACTTCTAGATGCATATGCAACCAGTTGGAGGTTGCCCGATACATTGGCTTGCTGTAACACACAGCCGACCCCGTACGATGAGGCGTCACAAGCTAGCACTAAACATTTACATGGGTCAGTGTACAAGTAACTTATTTGAACATAGCAGGTTCCTGGCCTTCTCAAAGGCTGTGACTTGGGATTTTCCCCAAACCCAGTCGACACCCTTACATAGCACCATGTGCAAAGGCTCTAACAACGTGCTCAACCCGGGGAGAAAGTTACCGAAATAGTTGAGGAGTCCGAGGAACGAAAACAGCTCCATCACATTCTGTGGTCTGGGTGCATTCTTGATGGCCTCTGTCTTTGAATCCATGGGCCTAATGCCGTCTGCTGCAATCTTTCTCCCCAAAAATTCGACTTCTGGCAGCAGGAACACACTTGGAGCATTTCAGCCTGAGTCCCACTCTGTCTAGGTGACTTGGAACTTCTTCCAGGTTGTGTAGGTGTTCGATGGTGTCACGACTAGTGATCAGGATGTCGTCTTGAAACACAACGGTGCGCGAAACAGATTTCAGCAAACTTTCCATATTTCTCTGGAAAATGACTGCAGCCCAGCGAATCCCGAGAGGGCACCTGTGGTATATAAACAGCCCTTTGTGTGTATTGATGCACGTTAGTCTTTTCGAAGATTCAGCTAGCTTTTGTGTCATGTAGGCGGAGGTTAGGTCCAACTTGATGAACGACTTCCCCCCCTCTAACGTTGCAAACGGGTCATCCACCTTGGGCAGCGGGGTCTGGTCCTGTAGTGAGACTCGGTTAATCGTTACCTTGTAGTCTCCGCAGATTCTGACCATGCCATCGCTTTTCAACACCGAAGCAATTGGACTGGCCCACTCGTTGAACTCGATATGATTCCTTTGCGTGGAGTCTGTCCAGTTCGATCTCGACTTTCTCCCTCATCATGTATGGAACCGCCCGAGCCTTGTGATGGATGGGCCGTGCATCGGGGCCGAGATGGATCTGTACCTTAGCGCCTGTGAAGTTGCCGATGCCTGGTTCGAATAGCGAGGGAAACTTGTTCAGCACATGTGCACACGAGGCGTCATTCACTGAAGGTAGTGCTTTGATGTCGTTACAATTCCATCTAATCTTTTCTAGCCAGCTTCTGCCGAACAGCGTTGGGCCATTGCCTGAAACAATCCACAATGATAGGTCATGCACTGCTCCATCATACGATACCTTCACTGCCGCACTTCCAATGACTGGTATGAGCTCTTTGGTGTAGGTACGCAGCTTTGCATTAATCAATTTGGGCCTTTGTGCCTTATTGCCCCACAGTTTCTCGAAAGCCTTCTGGCTCATTATTGACTGACTCGCACCTGTGTCCAACTCCATGGATACTGGAACTCCACTTAATTTGACTTTGAGCATTATAGGAGGGCCCTTGGTGATGAAGGTATGTACCCCATACTCTTCTTCCTCGGGTTGAGTTGCCTGTGCTGTTTGATCCGCGCCGGATCGATCAGCTCTGCCACGTGGTATGTCGCAGCAAGTTTGAACATTCGCTGGAGGTGCCCCATTGTTGTGCAGCCTTTGCACAAGTAGTGCTTAAATCGACATTAATGGGCCCGATGATTACCCCCACAGTCCAACCCGGTGCTAATGGATTCATATTCACCCCCGATAGCGGACTCTGAGTCATCACAGGTCTTGCAGCTGCAGACATATAGGCCTGCCACATGCAGTTCAGCCTGCTAGCGACGTCATTTTATGTGTATTACTTGCCGGTGAGCTTTGATGTTGAGAAGATATCTGTTTAGTGTTATCGTCCGTGCACATGCATGCCTGGGCAATCGTGATGGCCCGACTCAGGTCTAGGGTTTTGGCAGTCAGCCGCTTTCGAAGAATGACCTCGTAGCTGCTGCCCAGCACGAAAAAGTCCCGCAGCATTTCCCCCAACGCAGCTCCAAAATCGCAAGGTCCCGCGAGGCGTCTCAGGTCGGTGACATAATCCACCACGTCCTGGCCCCTGGAGCGAAAGTGCATGTAAAAATGATACCTGGCCATGAGGATACTCTCCCTCGGCTTGAGGTGGTCCTGAACCAGCGTGCACAACTCTGTATATTCCTTCTCCGTTGGTTTTGTCGGTGCGAGCAGATTCTTGATGAGGCCGTATATTTTAGGTCCACAGACGGTGAGAAGAACCTGTTGTGTTCCTAACACAGATGAGACTGCACACAGGGAGGTTAAAGTAACAGTGACCTCAGTCTTTATTAAGACACTCCAGAGTGAGGAACAGGTCTTAGGGGCCGGCTTAGAAACAGTGCTCCCAAAGGATGCTGGGATCCCTTGGGACTTCAGGGGATGTGCTCCCTGGTGGGGAACATGGGAGTGCATGCTTTACAGATACACAACATCACTCCCTCCCGCAAAGTCTAAGTGAAAACTATTTACAAGGTGAGGCGGTCGAGAGCCTTTCTTTCCCTGGTGGACCGCCTCGGTACAAATGTCTGTTCTGGTGTGTTGGCTGTGCCCTCGCTGGGCTGGCGTGTTGTTGGCCCTGCAGGGCTGCTGGGTGAGCCTGGCCTTGCTGGGCTGTTGGACGTGATGGGTTCAATTTCCTGGTCCGAGGTGGTGTCGTTGATCCTTTGGGTGTGTGTTGTGGGCTCGAAAAAGGTGGTGTCTGCTGTGGGTTGTTCAGGGCAGCCTGTGAACCGTAGCCTCGTTTGGTCCAGGTGCTTTCTGCAAATTTGTCCATTGTCTAGTTTGACTACAAACACCCTACTTTCTTCTTTAGCTATCACCGTAGCCGCGATCCACTTGGGACCATGTCCATAGTTTAGGACATACACAGGGTCATTCAGATCAATTTCCCGTGACACAGTGGCGCGACCATTGTTTACATATTGTTGCTGTCGCCTGCTCTCTAGCTGATCATGCAGGTTGGGATGAACCAGTGAGAGTCTGGTTTTAAGTGTCCTTTTCATGAGTAGCTCAGCCGGGGGCACGCCTGTGAGCGAGTGAGGTCTCGTGCGGTAGCTGAGCAGTACTCGGGACATGCGGGTTTGGAGTGAGCCTTCTGTGACTTGTTTGTACTGCCCGCTCTGCCCGCCCATTGGAGGCTGGTTTAAACGGGGCCGAAGTGACATGTTTGATCTCATTGCGGGTCATGAATTCTTTAAATTCGGCACTGGTGAAACATGGCCCGTTGTCACTGACCAGTATGTCAGGCAGGCCGTGGGTGGCAAACATGGCCCTCAGGCTTTCAATGGTGGCGGTGGCGGTGCTTCCCAACATTATTTCACATTCAATCCATTTTGAAAAAGCATCCACCATCACCAGGAACATTTTACCGAGAAACGGGCCCGCATAGTGGACATGGATCCTCGACCATGGTCTGGAGGGCCAGGACCACATACTTAGTGGTGCCTCTCTGGGCCAGTTGCTCAACTGAGCACATACGCGGCATTACCGTACACAGGACTCTAAGTCAGAGTCAATACCGGGCCACCACACGTGGGATCTGGCTATCGCTTTCATCATTACTATACCTGCGTGTGTGCTGTGGAGATCCGAGATGAATGTCTCCCTGCCCTTTTTGGGTAGTACTACGCGGTTACCCCACAACAGGCAGTCTGCCTGAATGGACAGCTCGTCCTTTCGCCGCTGGAACGGCTTGATTGGCTCTTGCATTTCAGCGGGGATGCTGGCCCAGTTCCCATGCAGTACACAGTTTTTTACTAGGGACAGCAGAGGATCTTGGCTGGTCCAAGTTCAATCTGGCAGGCCGTGACAGGTGATCTATCATTTTTAAACGCTTCCATGACCATCAACAAGTCTGCGGGCTGCGCCACCATCAACAAGTTTGCAGGCTGCGCCATTTCCAACCCCGTGGTGGGCAATTGTAGTCGACTCAGAGCATCCGCACAGTTCTCGGTGCCTGGCCTGTGGCGGATGGTATAGTTATACGCTGATAGCGCAAGTGCCCACCATTGTATGCGGGCTGAGGCATTAGTATTTATCCCCTTGTTTTCAATGAACAGGGATATGAAGGGCTTGTGATCAGTTTCCAGCTCAAATATGAGGCCAAACAGGTACAGATGCATTTTCTTTACCCTGAACACACATGCTAATGCCTCTTTCTCAATCATGCTGTAGGCCCTCTCGGCCTTAGACAAGCTCCTGGAGGCATAGGCGACAGGTTGCAACTTCCCCACAACGTTAGCCTGTTGTAATACACACCCAACTCAGTACGGCGAGGCATCACATGCTAGCACAAGTCTTTTACACGGGTTATACAATACAAGCAGCTTGTTGGAGCATAAAATGTTTCTGGCTTTCTCAAAAGCAACGACTTGTTTTTTTCCCCATACCCAGTTCTCACCTTTGCGCAATAACATATGTAGGGGCTCTAAGAGGGTGCTTAACCCCGGTAAGAAGTTACCAAAATAGTTGAGGAGTCCCAGGAACGACCGCAGCTCCGTGACGTTCTGTGGCCTGGGCGCGTTCCTGATAGCCTCTGTCTTGGCGTCTGTGGGCCGAATGCCATCCGCTGCGATCTTTCTCCCCAACAACTCCACTTCTGTTGCCATGAAGACGCATTTCGACCTCTTCAGCCCTATACGATCCAGTCGTGTGAGGACTGCCTCCAGGTTTTGTAGGTGCTCGACGGTGTCCCGGCCTGTGACCAATATGTCGTCCTGATAAACCACCGTGCGTGGTACCGACTTGAGTAGGCTCTCCATGTTTCTCTGGAAGATCGCTGCAACCGACCGAATTCCAAACGACATCTGTTGTAGATGAACAGTCCCTTGTGCGTGTTGATGCAGGTGAGGCCCTTCGAAGACTCCTCCAGCTCCTGCATCATGTAGGCCGAAGTCAGGTCGAGCTTGGTGAATGTCTTGCCTCCTTCCAGCGTCGCAAATAGGTTGTCTGCCTTAGGTAGCGGTTATTGGTCCTATAGCGAGAAATGATTAATAGTTATTTTATAATCGCCATGAATCCTGACCGTGCCATCACTTTTGAGTACTGGAACAATCAGGCTGGCCCACTCGCTGAATTCCACTGGGGAGGTGATGCCCTCGCGTTGCAGCCTGTCCAGCTCGATTTCCACTCTCTCCCTCATCATGTGAAGTACCACTCGCGCCTTGTGGTGAATGAGTCATGCCTCTGGGACCAAGTGGATCCGCACCTTCGCCCCAGAAAAGTTTCCAATGCCTTGTTCAAAAAGGGAAGGAAATTTGTTAAGAACCTGGGTACATGAGGCCTCATCGACATGTGATAGCGCTCGGATGTCATCCCGGTTCCAGCGGATTTTGCCCAGCCAGCTCCTTCCAAGCAGTATGGGGCATCAACTGGGACAATCCAGAGTGGCAGTTCGTGCACCGTGCCCTCGTAGGTGACCTTGACCATGGCGCTGCTCAGGACAGCGATGAGCTCTTTGGTGTACGTTCTCAGTTTCGTGTGGATGGGGCTCAGAACTGGTCTGAATGCCTTGTTGCACCACAGTCTCTCAAACATCTTTTTAGTCATGATGGATTGGCTAGTGCCAGTGTCCAGTTCCATGGCTACGGGTAAGCCATTCAATTTTACATTTAGCATTATAGGTGGACATTTCGTCGAAAATGTGTGCATCCCGTGTACTTCATTCAGCATCTGCCTCCTCTCTCTGAGGCTCGAAATTGCTTTGTTTCACCATGGACCGATCTTCCTCTGCCACGTGGTGGTTAGCAGGTTTTGCAGAGCTTGCAGCTCATCTGCAAGCTTGTTGGAGGTGCCCCATTGTTCCACAGCTCTTGCAAACATACCCTTTGAAGTGGCATGAATAGGCTGAACGGAGGCGTCCACAATGCCAACAAGGTATGAATTGCCTTGCATTCATCCTTTGTTGCCGACTCTGAGTCATCTGGGTCACCTGAGGCCTGCTGGCAGTTGCAGACTCGTGGTTTCTGCCCTGTACACTTCTGCTCGCAAACACAGTTCCAGTTAATTTATGAACATTGCTAGCACTTGTGTGCTGAGAGATTTGTTTGGTGTTATCACTGGTGGACACAAACACCTGTGCTATCGCAATGGCCTTACTGAGGGTCGGTGTCTCTACAGTCAAAAGTTTTCATAGGATGGTCTCGTGGCCAATGCCCAGTACAAAAAAGTCTCTGAGCATCTGCTCCAAGTAGCCATCAAACTCACATTGTTCTGCAAGTCGCCTTAGCTCGGCGATGTAGCTCGCCACTTCCTGACCTTCAGATCGCTGGCACGTGTCGAACCGATACCTCGCCATCAGCACGCTTTCCCTCGGGTTAAGATGCTCCCGAACCAGTGTACACAGCTCCTCATACAACTTATCTGTGGGTTTCACCGGAGCCAGAAGATTCTTCATGAGGCTGTAGGTCGGTGCCCCGCAGACCATGAGGAGGACCGCTCTTCTTTTTGCAGTGCTTCCTTCTCCGTCCAGCTCGTTGGCTACAAAGTACTGACCTAGCCGTTCGACATAGGCTTCCCAGTCCTCACCCTCCGAGAACTTCTCCAGGATGCCCACAGTTTGCTACATCTTTGCGTGGATTTGTATACTCGTCGCCAGTTGTTGTGTTCCTAACACAGATGAGACTGCACACAGGGAGGTTAAAGTAACAATGACCTCAGTCTTTATTAAGACACTCCAGAGTGAGGAACAGGCCTTAGGGGCCGGCTTATATACAGTGCTCCCAAGGGATGCTGGGATCCCTTGGGACTTCAGGGGATATGCTCCCTGGTGGCGGAACATGGGAGTGCATGCTTTACAGATACACAACAGAACCGCCCTGCGCTTGACTGCGTTATTGTCTCCTTCCAGCTCATTGGCCACGAAGTACTGGTCGAGACGCTCAATGAAGGTTTCACAATCATCACCCTCTATGAATCTCTCTAATATTCCAACCGCAGCCATGGTTGCGAGAAGGTTCGTATTCTGTTACTTGTCGCCAATTGTTATGTATACAAAAACTCCACAAGGCTGAGTACTGTGAGCTAAACTTAACGTGACCTTAGTCTTTTTTATAACAACTCCAGAGTCCCTAAACAACATGGCAGCCAACCTTTTATACTCGCCCTGCACGTGAGTGCAGGTGACCATTAGAACTCCAACAGTCGTGCCCTCTGGTGGCAAGTATTATGTAATTACATACATAACAAATGGATGAACATCTGCAAAATATTACTGAACATACAAATGCTTAGCAGCAGGGGAGGAGGCTGGGTGACATGAGCAGGCTCATTTGAAGGACCACGATGAATGATAGCACATTGCATAAACCGAAACGTAGCCGACGGAGAGTACATCCTATTTAAACCGAAGCGTAGCCCACACAGTACTTAACATTTAGCCAACCCAGACTGTGGAATTTGCAGGACTTACCCTCTCTCTGGAACCTGCGCCCAGCTTGTGCAAGGGTGGTCGATATTTTGGAGCCAGCACCAATCACACCAATCATTTCTAAGGATGTTAGTGGGTGCATATGTGGCACACTGCCACCAGTTTTTGTCCGCTCTCGATTGTTGTGCGACAACTTCTTCTGCAAAGATGAAAATACAACTTTTTAAGAGAGGGGCCTTCTGCTGTAGTGGCACACATAGAAAGTCAGATTTACAATTCTAGTAATTGCAGTGCATACATAAAAATATTACTTCCGTGAACTGCTTGGCCAAGGTCCTGACACTTCTTGCGGCACTGCTTGCTGTCCCTCTGGATGGACGCCACTGCCGAAAACTCCTCTGTGACACGGTCCCAAACTTTATTCATTGCCGCGGGTTTAAGTTTACTGGCACCCTTGTTTCCAATCTGCTGCCATCTTCTTTCAATGGCATCCACCAGGGCATCATTGTCGTCTTCGCTAAATTTCTTGGCCCTTCTCCTTTCAGATTCATACTGCATTTTTAGGATATTAAGTTGTCTATCCCCTTTTTGGTTTTAGAAACATAGAAACAGAGAAATTTACAGCGCAGAAGGAGGACATCTCGGCCCATCATGTCCACGCCAGCCGACAAAGAGCCGCACGGCCCTTGGTCAGCAGCCCCAAAGGTTACATATAAACCTATGAACAATGACGGAAAGGCAAAGAGCACCCAGCCCAACCAGTCTGCCTCACACAACTGCGACACCCCTTATACTGAAACATTCTACACGCCACCCCAACCGGAGCCATGTGATCTCCTGGGAGAGGCAAAAACTAGATAAAAACCCAGGCCAATTTAGGGAGAGCAAATCTGGGCAAATTCCTCTCCGACCCATCCAGGTGATCGAAACTAGTCCAGGAGATCACCCTGGCCGTATTCTATTCCCTGCAGTACTTACCGTTCAACAAAAGGTCATCCAGTCTAATCCCAATTACTAGCTCTAGGTCCATAACCCTACTTTAAGTGCCCATCCAACCATCTCTTAAAAGTGGTGAAGGTTTCTGCATCTACCACTCTTCCAGGCAGCGAGTTCCAGATTCCCACAATCCTCTGCGTAAAAAGCCCCCCCTCAAATCCCCTCTAAACCTTCCACCAACCACCTTAAAACTATGCCCCCTCGTAATAGACCCCTCCACCAATGGAAATTGACCCTTACTATCCACTATGTCCAGGCCCCTCAATATTTTGTACACCTCAATGAGGTCTCCTCTCAACCTCCTCTGTTCCAATGAGAACAAACCCAGCCTATCCAATCTGTCCTTATAACTAAGATTCTCCATTCCAGGCAGCATCCTAGTAAATCTCCTCTGCACCCTCTCTAGTGCAATCACGTCCTTCCTATAATACAGCGACCAGAACTGCACGCAATACTCCAGCTGTGCCCTAACCAAAGTATTATACAATTTAAGCATAACCTCCCTGCTCTTATATTCTATGCCTTGGCCAATAAAGGCAAGCATTCCGTATACCTTCTTAACTACCTTATCCACCTGGCCTGCTACTTTCAGGGATCTGTGGACAATCTCTCCAAGGTCCCTTTGTTCATCAACACTATTAAGTGGCCTACCGCTCAATGTGTATACTCTTTCCTTATTAGCCCTCCCAAAGTGCATCACCTCACACTTCGCTGAATTAAATTCCATTTGCCACTGCTCTGCCCACCTGACCAGTAGATTGATATCCTCCTGCAGCCCATGACTTTCCTCTTCATTATCAACCACACAGCCAATTTTATTATCGTCTGCAAACTTCTTAATCATACTCCCTATATTCAAATCTAAGTTGTTGATATATACCACAAAAAGCAAGGGACCCAGTACTGAGCCCTGCAGAACCCCACTGGAAACATCCTTCCAGTCACAAAACATCCATCAATCATTACCCTTTGCTTCCTTCCTCCAAGCCAATTTTGGATCCAACTTGACACTTTGCCCTGTATCCCATGGGCTTTAACCTTCATGACAAGTCTACCATGTGGGACCTGATCTAAAGCTTTGCTAAAGTCCATTGCACCATCCTCATCGACCCTCTTGGTTACCTCCTCAAAAAATTCAATCAGGTTAGTCAGACACGATTGTCCCTTAACAAATCTGTGCTGACTGTCCCTAATTAATCCCTGCCTTTCCAAATGCAGATTTATCCTGTCTTTGAGGATTTTTTCCAAAAATTTTCCCACCACTGAGGTTAGGCTGACAGGCCTGTAATTACTCGGCGTATCCCTTTCTCCCTTCTTAAACAGGGGTACTACATTAGCAGTCCTCCAATCCTTCATGCCCAGATCCAAAGAGGACTGGAAAATGATGGTCAAGGTCTCTGCTATTTCCTCTTTTGCTTCGCTCAACAGCCTGGGATGCATTTCATCCAGGCCTGGGGACTTATCCACTTTCAAAGCTGTTAAACCCCTCAATACTTCCTCTCTCACTATATTTATTTCATCCAGAATATCACACTCTTCCTTGATCGCAGTATCTGCATTGCCCCTTTCCTTTGTGAAAACAGATGTAAAGTATTCGTTAAGAACCCTACCAACATCTTCCCCCTCCACACAAAGATTACCCTCATGGTCTCTAATAGGTTCTACCTTTTCTTTAGTTACCCTCTTACTCTTACTATATTTATAGAATATATTAGGGTTTTCCTTAATTTTACTGGCCAAGAATTTCTCGTGCTCTCTCTTAACATTCCTAATATCCTTTTTAATTTTGCCTCCTAACTTTCTATATTTCTCTAAAGATTCTAAAGTATTTAGCCGTTGGTATATGACATAAGCATCCCTTTCTTTCTTAAACCCTCCCCCGTAAGTCCCAAGACATACAGGAGGCTCTAGAATTATTTTCCCCAACCTTTTTCTTTAAGGGCACATGTTTGGCCTGAGCCTTCCGGATCTCCTCCTTGAATGCCTCCCATTGTTCCGACACTGATTTACCCACAAGTAGCTGTTTCCAGTCCACTATAGCCAAATCACTCCTTAACTTAGCAAAATTAGCTTTTTCCCAATTCAGAACTTTTATTCCAGGCCTATTCTTGTCCTTATCCATAACCAACTTGAATCTGACTGAATTATGGTCACTGGCACTCACGTGCTTTCCCACTAATACCCCTTCAACCTGCCCAGCTTCATTCCCCAAAACTAAATCCAAGACCGCCCTCTCTTGTGCTGGGCTTGCTACATACCGACTAAAAAAGTTCTCTTGAATGCGTTTCAAGAATTCCGCACCCGCTATACCCTTCACACTAAATTTGTCCCTCTCAATATTTGGATAGTTAAAATCCCCTACTATTACTACCCTATGGTTTTTGGACTTCACAGCAATTTGCCTGCATATTTGCTTCTCTATCTCCCTCCCACTGTTTGGGGGTTCTATAATACACGCCCAGCAGTGTGATCGCCCTTTTTTCTTTTTCAATTCGACCCATATGGCCTCATTTGATGATCCCTCTAACACATCATCCCTCCTCACCGCTGTAATAGTTGATTTAATCAGTACCGCAACCAGACACCCCCTTTTACCCCCCTCTCAATCTTGTCCAAAAATCCTGCAGCCAGGAATATTGATCTGCCAAACCTGCCCCTTTCAGCCATGTTTCTGTCATGGCTATAATGTCGTACTCCCAAGTGGCTACCTGTGCTCTTAGCTCATCCGCCTTATTCGCTGTACGTTTTGGTTTTAATGGATTCCTATGTTTTTCGCACCACAGGTGTCAAGCCAAAATCAACTGTGTTTCCTTTTTTTAGTTTTGCAGTTCCGATTTCAGGTACCCACATATCTGCTCAAAAGCTCTTGAGAAATGGCAGACTCGTCAAGTAGAAAACGGGAGGATTTTTTTTTTAGCGCATGTGCAGAAAATGAGCCTCTTTTTCGGCGCTAACAATTAGCTCCACCCATAAAACCAAACGTGTTTCTGCACTGCGCCAAAATCAAAAACAATTTGGGCGAAACTTTGGACTTTTATTTTAGGCGCTATTTCGCACTTAAAAAACGGCTGTTAATCTGAAATAGCGCCAAATAAAGGCAATGTGGAATTTTGGGCCCCAGGCAAAGCAGGACTATTCCTCTGGGTTTCATAAAAACAAACTGTGGGCCACTGCCACCCTGGTCTTGCCTCTCCCTCCATGATCGATCCCTCTTCTCCATACCTACCTACCAACAAGTTGGCTCGGCGTTGAGCCAGCTGAAATTCCTCCACTGGCAGACTGGCGAGTTGCAGCAGAATACTCATTCACGCCCTCGTTTGCCAGGGCCTTGCTAAATAGGTCCAAGCGTCAAAAGAGCTTGGGCTTCTCCACTGACCCAAAGGACAAACTGTACACCCAGAATTCAGCATGAGTGTTCTGAAAATTCACATCGTTCATATATTGAAGATCCACAAAAGAGTATTTATCAAAAAGTTCTATTATTTATGAAACTTTGTAAAAAAAATGTGTTACAAAGGATAGATTTAACACCTTGTGGACAGATTGTACTTTTACTGTTTTTGAGTATTGTACTCTCAGTATTTTGCTGTGTTTCATTGCATCTATATAGTATAAAACCTGGAAATAAATCCAACTTTCATTTTAGTCTGTATGCACTGATCTGATGGTGCTGTATTTTCTGCTATTTGGCAAAAGAACCATCATCATCACCGTCATCATAGGCAGCCCCTCGGAATCGAGGAAGACTTGCTTCCAGTCTTAAAATGAGTCCTTTGGTAGCTGAACAGTCCAATATGAGAACCACAGTCCCTGTCACAGGTGGGACAGATAGTCATTGAGGGAAAGGTTGGGTGGGACTGGTTTGCCGCACACTCTTTCCGCTGCCTGCACTTGGTTTCTGCATGCTATCGGCGATGAGACTCGAGGTGCTCAGCGCCCTCCCGGATGCACTCCCACCACTTAGGGCGGTCTTTGGCCAGGGACTCCCAGGTGTTGGTGGGGATGTTGCACTTTATCAGGGAGGCTTTGAGGATGTCCTTGTAGCGTTTCCTCTGCCCACCTTTGGCTCGTTTGCCGTGAAGGAGTTCCGAGTAGAGCGCTTGCTTTGGGAGTCTCGTGTCTGGCATGCGAACAAAAGAACCAGAGGCGAGGTGAATAGAATTATTTTTACGCAGCCATTCTGTTATGATTTGGGGTGCATGGCCTCAAAGGGTGATGGAAGAAGATTCAAAAGGGAATTGGATAAATACCTGAAGGGGGAAACAATTGCAGGGCTATGGGAAAATGGACAGGGGTGTGGGACTAATTCGCTAGCTCGTTAAATGAGCAGGCAGACACAATGGCCGAAATTTTAACATTTAGACCCACCGGGAGTCGGGGGCACGGTACAGCTTGGGGAAAGCCGAAAGTCCGGGTTCCACCATAGGCTGTGGTGTTTTAACTCCGCAGCATAAGCGTTTTGTCACTGGCAGGTTCCCCTGCCTGACAGGCTGGATTCCAGTCGAGCAGGGAACGCTGGTGAAGAGGCCGCAATCCCAGGTAGGTGTGAGCCCCGACCTTGGGTGGGGGGGGATGTTTGGGGAGCTGGTAGGAAGCACTCCTGCTCCTCCTGCCCCATTGCTCCCCGAGGCTGTGCTCGCCTCACTGCAGTTGCCTGGAACTCTGAGGCCCAGGATCCCCAGCCTGCCACAGTTAAACCAGGGCACATTAAACTCAAGGCTCCTCATTATAATATCTCAAGTGCTGACTCGCCTCCTGGGAGTGGGTTGGCTGCCCACCCACCTTCCTGACTCCATGAAACCCAGATGGGTTGGGGGGTCTGGATTTACAATTTTTATACTTTAACCTCCCATCAACCCCAACCCTCTGTTTTTTGGGGGTTAAAATGCCCCCCCCCCCCCCCCCATGAGTCGAATGGTCTCCAGTCGTGGTTCTATGATTTGACGGTGTGAGAAAAACATAACGGGCATCCTACATGGTCTCCAGTTGTTGATACCGTAATGGTTAATACTGGCCATGCCATTCCATACTGGACACAGTTCACAAGAAATATTGTATCCTATCTCTGTAATCACCTCCAGCCCCACAACACCCCACTGCACTCCTCTAATTCTGCACTCAAGTATCCGATTCTAATCGCTAACCAGCGGTGGCCGTGCCTTCTGTTCCCTGGGCCCTAAGCTCCGGAAATGCCTGCCTAAACCTCTGCTTCTCGACTTCTCTTTCCTCCTTTAAGACGCGCCTTAAAACCTACTTCTTTGACCAAGCTTTTGGTCATCTGCCCTCATTTCTCCTTATGTGCCTCGATGTCAACTTTCTTGTCTTATAACACTCCTGTGAAGCGCCTTGGGATGTTTTACTGCGTTAAAGATGCTATATAAATACCAGTTGTTGTTGTTGAGACTTGGTCTGTATATGGGAACTACCTTTTTTGCTGTGAGCACAAAAGTGTTGGGAGAATGCCTGAACTGTAACAATGGTAAAAATAATAGAATAAACATACATGGACTTTGGATGGGATCGATGGCCTTTTCATGCTTCAGATGTTCTTCTTGCCTTCTCCGGATAATTGTACTGATATATCTGGATACATCAGCAGCTATACAGATACGTAGAACTGAGGTCTGTTGGGATAAGGAAATAACAATGTGCATTTTAAAAAAAAATTCAGCCCTGCCTTAAGCATTTAGGTCAGAGAATTCAGAAGAATGAGAGGTGATCTTATTGAAACGTGTCAGATTATGAGGGGGCTTGACAAGGTGGATGCAGAGAGGGTATTTCCACTGATGGGGGAGACTGGAACTAGAGGCCCCCAAATAATAACTTCACGGTGGGGCAGACAATAATCAAGGGAATAATGGAGGCATGTGAAAAAGGAACGGCAGTAATCATGGGGGATTTTAACCTACATATCGATTGGTCAAATCAAATCGCACGGGGTAGCCTGGAGGAGGAATTCATAGAATGCATACAGGATTGTTTCTTAGAACAGTATGTTACAGAACCTACAAGGGAGCAAGCTATCTTAGATCTGGTCCTGTGTAATGGGACAGGAATAATAAACGATCTCCTCGTAAAAGATCCTCTCGGAATGAGTGATCACAGTATGGTTGAATTTGTAATACAGATTGAGGGTGAGGAAGTAGTGTCTCAAATGAGCGTACTATGCTTAAACAAAGGGGACTACAGTGGGATGAGGGCAGAGTTGGCTAAAATAGACTGGGAACACAGACTAAATGGTGGCACAATTGAGGAACAGTGGAGGACTTTTAAGGAGCTCTTTCATAGTGCTCAACAAAAATAGATTCCAGTGAAAAAGAAGATCGGTAAGAGAAGAGATAACCAGCCGTGGATAACCAAGGAAATAAAGGAGAGTATCAAATTAAAAACCAATGCATATAAGGTGGCCAAGGTTAGTGGGAAACTAGAAGACTGGGAAAATTTTAAACAACAGCAAAGAATGACTAAGAAAGCAATAAAGAAAGGAAAGATAGATTACGAAAGTAAACTTGCGCAAAACATAAAAACAGATAGTAAAAGCTTTTACCGATATATAAAACGGAAAAGAGTGACTAAAGTAAATGTTGATCCCTTAGAAGATGAGAAGGGGGATTTAATAATGGGAAATGTGGAAATGGCTGAGACCTTAAACAATTATTTTGCCTCGGTCTTCACAGTGGAAGACACAAAAACTATGCTAAAAATTGCTGGTCACGGGAATGTGGGAAGGGAGGACCTTGAGACAATCACTATCATTAGGGGGGTAGTGCTGGACAGTCTAATGGACCTCAAGGTAGACAAGTCCCCTGGTCCTGATGAAATGCATCCCAGGGTATTAAAAGAGATGGCGGAGGTTATAGCAGATGCATTCGTTATAATCTACCAAAATTCTCTGGACTCTGGGGAGGTACCAGCGGATTGGAAAGCAGCTAATGTAACGCCTCTGTTTAAAAAAGGGGGCAGACAAAAGGCAGGTAACTATAGGCCGGTTAGTTTAACATCTGTAGTGGGAAAAATGCTTGAAGCTATCATTAAGGAAGAAATAGCGGGACATCTAGATAGGAATAGTGCAATTAAGCAGACGCAACATGGATTCATGAAGGGGAAATCATGTTTAACTAATTTACTGGAATTCCTTGAGGATATAACGAGCATGGTGGATAGAGGTGTACCGATGGATGTGGTGTATTTGGATTTCCAAAAGGCATTCGATAAGGTGCCACACAAAAGGTTACTGCAGAAGATAAAGGTACGCGGAGTCAGAGGAAATGTATTAGCATGGATCGAGAATTGGCTGGCGAATAGAAAGCAGAGAGTCGGGATAAATGGGTCCTTTTCGGGTTGGAAATCGGTGGTTAGTGGTGTGCCACAGGAATCGGTGCTGGGACCACAACTGTTTACAATATACATAGATGACCTGGAAGAGGGGACAGAGTGTAGTGTAACAAAATTTGCAGATGACACAAAGATTAGTGGGAAAGCGGGTTGTGTAGAGGACACAGAGAGGCTGCAAAGAGATTTGGATAGGTTAAGCGAATGGGCTAAGGTTTGGCAGATGGAATACAATGTCGGAAAATGTGAGGTCATCCACCTTGGAAAAAAGCAGGAAAAGGGAATATTATTTGAATGGGGAGAAATTAAACATGCTGCGGTGCAGAGAACCTGGGGGTCCTTGTGCATGAATCCCAAAAAGTTAGTTTGCAGGTGCAGCAGATAATCAGGAAGGCGAATGGAATGTTGGCCTTCATTGCGAGAGGGATGGAGTACAAAAGCAGGGAGGTCCTGCTGCAACTGTACAGGGTATTGGTGAGGCCGCACCTGGAGTACTGCGTGCAGTTTTGGTCACCTTACTTAAGGAAGGATATACTAGCTTTGGAGGGGGTACAGAGACGATTCATTAGGCTGATTCCGGAGATGAGGGGGTTACCTTATGATGATAGATTGAGTAGACTGGGTCTTTACTTGTTGGAATTCAGAAGGATGAGGGGTGATCTTATAGAAACATTTGAAATAATGAAAGGGATAGACAAGATAGAGGCAGAGAGGTTGTTTCCACTGGTCGGGGAAACTAGAACTAGGGGGCACAGCCTCAAAATACGGGGGAAACCAATTTAAAACCGAGTTGAGAAGGAATTTCTTCTCCCAGTGGGTTGTGAATCTGTGGAATTTTCTGCCCAAGGAAGCAGTTGAGGCTAGCTCATTGAATGTATTCAAATCACAGATAGACAGATTTTTAACCAATAAGGGAATTAAGGGTTATGGGGAGTGGGCGGGTAAGTGGAGAGGAGTCCACGGCCAGATCATCCATGATCTTGTTGAATGGCGGAGCAGGCTCGAGGGGCTGGATGGTTTACTCCTGTTCCTAATTCTTATTCTTATGTTCTTAGAGGGCATGATCTTAGAATAAGGGGCCGCATATTTAAAACTAAGATGAGGAGAAATCTGTGGAATTCGCTGCCTCAGAGAGCTGTGGAAGCTGGGACATTGAATAAATTTAAGACAGAAATAGACAGTTTCTTAAACGATAAGGGGATAAGCGGTTATGGGGAGCGGGCAGGGAAGTGGAGCTGAGTCCATGATCAGATCAGCCATGATCGTATTGAATGGCGGAGCAGGCTCGAGGGGCCGTATGGCCTACTTCTGTTCTTATTTCTTATGTATATTGCAGCAGTGGGTGCTTTTGCTACTCTGTCACAACTTGCTTTAGCCCCCATCTCAGAGTATTCTTTACTGTAGCAACATGACATATTTCCCACACTTGTCTCTAAGTGAGTTTGCTAACAATAGAACCAATTAATATTAGGTTGGTTCTCTGACGTATGTCCAGTGGGTACACAATTAAAACTGTTCAGTCATTTCACATAGAACTTTTACAACCAGCAGACAGAACTCAGCAAACAATGTTTGGCTGAAGGGTAGAAAACAATTGGATCTGGTTAGAGGAGTAATGTTGGAATGTGGGGGAGGGGGGGGGCGCGGGGCACGGGGCGGAAGTATTTAGTTGGGTGCCCCAGGGATACTTATTGGGACTACTACTGTTTTTAATTTACATCACTAATTTGGATTCCAAAACTCAATGCATATTTGTCAAATTTGCAGATACCAAACTAGAAGGGGCAGTGGAATAAAAGGACTTTGCCAGAAATTACAGAAGACATTAAATAAAATATGAGTGGGCCCAGTTCTGGTTGGAGAAACAAGGGTGAGATTAAAGACAGTGAAGAGGAGAAGATCCCTAAAATCGTAAGTCAGAGTTATGTGGAAAGATTGGAGAAGGACACATCCAAGAGATGATCTTATACAGATCTCTCAAATGGGAACTGTATGTAAAAAGTTACACTGGAGTACTACTTTAAACTGTGATGATAGAATATGGGGACAAGTCCAAACCAGTAAAGGGTCATTTTAGGACTAATGTCTGGATGTTCTACTTGCAGTGATCAACACTTGGAATGGGCTTCCTGACAGAATCAGTAATTATTTAAGGAATAGTAACTTGCAACTGTGGGTGGGAGTGTATCATGGTTGAATTTGAATTGACCAAATGACCTTAGTCGTCCATAAAGAGCCTGTGTTTTCACAATTAACACCCATTTGTGACCTTAAACAACTCATTAGTGATGGAGTTACGTGTACTTTTTAAAACTTCATTCATGGAATATGGGCATCGCTGGCAAGGCCAGCATTTATTGTCCATCCCTAATTGCCCTTGAGAAGGTGGGAGTGAGCCGCCTTCTTGAACCACTGCAGTCTTTGTGGTGAAGGTATTCCCACAGTGCCGTTAGGAAGGGAGTTCCAGGATTTTGACCCAGTGACGATGAAGGAACAGCCGATATATTTCCAAGTCAGGATGGTGTGTAACTTGGAGGGCGACAGTGCTCCCATGCCTGCTGCCCTTGTTCTTCTAGGTTGTAGAAGTTGCGGGTTTAGGAGGTGCTGTCTAAGAAGCCTTGGCGAGTTGCTGCAGTGCATTTTGAAGACGGTACACATTGCAGCCACAGTGTGCCGGTGATGGAGGGGGTGAATGTTTAAGGTGGCAGATGGGGTGCCAATCAAGCGGGTTGCTTTGTCCTGGATGGTGTCGAGCTTCTTGAGTGTTGGAGCTGCACTTGTCCAGGCAAGTGGAGAGAATTCCATCACACTCCTGACTTGTGCCTTGTAGATGGTGGACTTTTGGGAGTGAGGAGGTGAGACACTCGCCGCAGAATACCCAGCCTCTGACCGACTCTTATAACCACAATATTTATGTGGCTGGTCCAGTTAAGTTTCTGGTCAAAGGTGAGCCCCTCCCCAGGATGTTGATGGTGGGGGATTCATCATTGGTAATGTCATTGAATATTAAGAGCAGGTGGTTAGACTCTCACTTGTTGGAGATGATCATTGCCTAGTACTTGTGTGGTGCGAATGTTACTTGCCACTTATCAGCCTAAGCCTGAATGTTGTCCAAGTCTTGCTGCATGCGGGCATGGACCGCTTCATTATTTGAAGAGTTGTGAATGGAACTGAACACTGTAATCATCAGCGAACATCCCCACTTCTGACCTTATGATGGAGGGAAGGTCATTGATGAAGCAGCTGGAGATGGTTGGGCCTTGGACACTGCCCTGAGGAACTCCTGCAGCGATATCCTGGGGCTGAGATGATCGGCCTCTAACAACCACAACCATCTTCCTTTGTGCTAAGTATGACTCCAGCCAGTGGGGAGTTTTCCCACATATTTGCATTGACTTCAATTTTACTAGGGCTCCTTGATGCCACATTTGCTCAAATGCTGCCTTGATGTCAAGGGCAGTCACTCTCATCTCATCTCTGGAATTCAGCATTTTGTCCATGTTTGGACCAAGGCTGTAATGAGGTCTGGAGCCGAATGGTTCTGGCGGAACCCAAACTGAGCATCGGTGAGCAGGTTATTGGTGAGTAATTGCCGCTTGATAGCACTGTTGACAACACCTTCCAGCACTTTGCTGGTATTGACAGTAGGTTGATGGGGCAGTAATTGGCTGGATTGGATTTGTTCTGCTTTTTGTGGGCAGTTTTCCACATTGTTGGGTAGAAGTCAGTGTTGTAGCTGTACTGGAACAGCTTGACTAGAGGCACGGCTAGTTCTGGAGCACAAGTGTTTAGCACGACAGTGGGGATGTTGTCAGGTTCCACAGCCTTTGCTGTATTCAGTGCGCTCAGCCGTTTCTTAATATCACGTAGAGTGAATTGAATTGGCTGAAGACTGGCTTCCGTGATGGTGGGGATGGCAGGAAGAGGCTGATATGGATCATCCAGCACTTCTGATTGAAGATGGTTTCAAATGCTTCATTCAGCCTTGTCGTTTGCACTTGCATCATTGAGGATCGGGATATTCATGGAGGCTCCTCCTCCCGTTATCTGTTTAATTGTCCACCACCATTCACGACTGGATGTGGCAGGACTGCAGAGCTTTGATTTGATCTGCTGATTGTGGGATCGCTTAGCTCTGTTTATAGCATGCTGCTTCCGCTGTTTAGCATGCCTGTGTTGGAGCTTCCCCAGGTTGGTACCTCATTTTTAGGTACGCCTAGTGCTGCTCCTGGCGTGCTCTTCTGCATTCCTCATTGAGCCAGGGATAGCTTGATGGTAATGGTAGAGTGAGGGGAAATGCTGGGTCATGAGCTTTGATTTGATCTGCTGATTGTGGGATCGCTTAGCTCTGTTTATAGCATGCTGCTTCCGCTGTTTAGCATGCCTGTGTTGGAGCTTCCCCAGGTTGGTACCTCATTTTTAGGTACGCTTAGTGCTGCTCCTGCCGTGCTCTTCTGCATTCCTCATTGAACCAGGGATAGCTTGATGGTAATGGTAGAGTGAGGGGAAATGCCGGGTCATGTGGTTACAGATTGTGGTGGAATACAATTCTGCTGATGGCCCACAGCGCCTCACGGATGCCCAGTTTTGAAGTGCTAGATCTGTTCTGAACCAGTCCCATTTAACACGGTGGTCGTGCCACATAATAGGATGGAGGGTGTCTTCATTGTGAAGACGGGCCAGTGCTACCAGGTAGATTGGTGAGGACAAGGTCAAGTGTCCCTTGTGTTGGTTCTCTCACCGGCTGCCGCAGGACCAGTCTGGCAGCTATGTCCTCCAGGACTCAGCCAGCTCGGTCAGTAGTGGTGCTACTGAGCCACACTTGGTGCTGGAGATTGAAGTCCCCCACCCAGAGTACATTCTGTGTCTTTGCTACCCACAGTGCTTCTTCCACTGAGCCATACAGGAGGGTGGGTATTACTACAGCCCTGTAGACCCATGAGCTTGGTGACAGATTTGAGGGTCTGGTCTTTGAACACTCTTTTCCTTATGCGGCCGAAGGCTGCACTGGGGGTGGTGTTGAATCTCGTCGACAATGCCTGTCCTCGTTGGTAAGAGACTCCCGAGGTATGGGAAATGGTCCACGTCGTCCAGTGCTGGAGAAATACCACCACCGATGTCTCCGCAAGATCCTACAAATCCCCTAGGAGGACAGATGCACCAACGTTAGCGTCCTTGACCAGGCCAACATCCCCAGCATTGAAGCACTGACCACACTTGATCAGTTCCCTGGGGCGGCCACATTGTCTGCATGGCTGACATGAGACTCCCAAAGCAACGCACTACTCGGAACTCCTTCACAGCAAATGAGCCAAAGGTGGGCAGAGGAAACATTACAAGGACACCCTCAAAGCCTCCCTGATAAAAGTGCGACATCCCCACTGACACCTGGGAGTCCCTGGCCAAAGACTGCCCTAAGTGGAGGAAGTACATCCGGGAGGGCGCTGAGCACCTCGAGTCTCATCGCCGAGAGCATGCAGAAACCAAGCGCAGACAGCGGAAAGAGCATGCGGCAAACCAGTCCCACCCACCCTTTCCCTCAACGACTATCTGTCCCACCTGTGACAGGGGCTGTGGTTCTCGTATTGGACTGTTCAGCCACCTAAGGACTCATTTTAAGAGTGGAAGCAAGTCTTCCTCGATTCCGAGGGACTGCCTATGATGATGATGATGATATGGTGCTTGTTTCCAGGCTTTGCAGATCTTCTTGTGAAACATACTGCCTCTATAGTGGTGCACCTGAGAAGTCATCACTCAAGCGTTTCTGAAAAATAAAAAGTTCAAATTCACTTTCTTCGGAAGAGCTCAGCAGCCCCTCCCTCGCTGACTGACGCGGGCCTATTGAAACGTGAGAAGCAGTGTTGGTATCAGTGCAGCATTATCTTCCGAACTCGTGCTCCTTTTTTCAACAAGTAGGTATCATTTATTTCTGTGGAGATGCGCGTCTTCACTGGGGGGTGGGGGGGGGGGGGGGACGGTCACTGGGCGCCACCAACGGTCAACGGCTCGCAAGCGGCGGGAGTGGTGCGGGGCGGGGCAGGAGCGTGCCTGGGGGCGGGGCAGGAGCGTGTCTGGGGGGCGTGGCAAGAGGGTGTCTGGGGGCGGGACAGGGGCGTGCCTGGGGGCGGGGTAGGAGTGTGTCTGGGGGGCGTGGCAAGAGGGTGTCTGGGGGTGGGGCGGGAGCGTGCCTGGGGGCGGGGTAGGAGTGTGCTTGGGGGCGGGGCAGGAGCGTATCTGGGGGGCGTGGCAGGAGCGTGTCTGGGGGGCGTGGCAGGAGCGTGCCTGGGGGCGTGGCAGGAGCGTGCCTGGGGGCGGGGCAGGAGCGTGTCTGGGGGGCGTGGCAAGAGGGTGTCTGGGGGTGGGGCGGGAGCGTGCCTGGGGGCGGGGTAGGAGTGTGCTTGAGGGCGGGGCAGGGGCGTGCCTGGGGGCGGGGCAGGGGCGTGCCTGGGGGCGGGGTAGGAGTGTGCTTGGGGGCGGGACAGGGGCGTGCCTGGGGGCGGGGTAGGAGTGTGCTTGGGGGCGGGGCAGGAGCGTGTCTGGGGGTGGGGCGGGAGCGTGCCTGGGGGCGGGGCAGGAGCTGGGAGCGGGCCTGGGGGCGGGGCGGGGCGGTTCGCGAGCGCCAAAGGTGTAGGTTTCGGGTCAGTGTGACGGCCGAGTGAAAGTGACCAGGTCTGGCCTCACCGAGCTGTGTGAGTTTCCTGTCATAACTTGCAGTGTTTATTGAAGCACTGAACAGAATCGAATTCCTGAGATAATCTCCGTTGTTCGGACGGACTGATCTCCGCCGGTCCCGTGGGCTTTCGTTGTTATAGAAATTTAAAAATATATATATTTGGTTCGAGTGGCGCATACACGCCGGCAAGGACTGGGTGGGCCGAATAGCCTGTTCCTGTGTCGAGAAGCCTGTTAAAAATAATCTCTCTCCGATCCGCCCCAAGTATGGCGGCTGCGGGGCCCGCCGGGGAAGGGAGGCCAGCAGGCCCGCCTGTCCTGGTGTGCTCCTGAGGCCTGAGCGGCCTGTCATTGCCATCGGGGCAAAGCGCAGCATCACCGGACTGTGCGTGGGCTGCTTGCTCAGCCCGGGGACAGGGAGGGAGGAGGGTGAGTGGAGTACACCCACCGTGTGAGGAGGGTGAGTGGAGTACACCCGCCGTGTGAGGAGGGTGAGTGGGTTTGTTTTCTGTGGGACAATCCCTTCACTTTCTGCCCATAGATGCTCGTGTTAGCAGGGTGACCATTTCCAAGGTGCCAATTTCAGACCTAAACTACCAACAGCCGTCCATCAGTTAGAATACCAGAATGTCACTTCTACCAGTGTTTGTGAACCTTAATTTCGAGATAAAACCATAACTGGTTCATCTCCCTAGCCTCAGATCCCTAGAACCCATTGGTAGGACAGAGGTTTTATGATTTATTTTGAGCATATACCCAAATAAGTTTGGGTGGAGACTTTGGGGGAGCGAGGGGGAGATTTGCAATACCACACACCCACTGAATTGTTGGTATGTGATCAAGGAACCCAGAACAGAAAATAAGTATCTTGCACCCTTCAAAAAAGAAATCAATTAAAGCACTGCTGATTTTATTTTTAGCATTTTCAAGTTTCCTGTGAAATGATGTACTAAATCTCATTACATTTTCTGCAGGATAATTGGCAGCATGAAATCTATAAAGCCAAATTAGCTTCCTCTTTATGATATAATAGAAATACTGAAAAAAAGCCTGACTACATCGAGACCAAATCATCTATAAGCAGACAATAGGAATGACTACCAATGGAGCAGAAGGCACTGAACCTATCCATGAGGAAATACAGTTGCCAGATTTGGTATTACTCAGTAGCAGTCAGAATTCACAGCCTTTTGATGCGCTGTCTAGCCAGGACACTCAATTTACTTCTGACACCGTAGATCTGACAGATGTGGAAGCAATGGAAATCGACTGTGGACAACATGATTATAGAAATGGGGTACAAATAGTGCTTCAGTCGGTAACTCAGAGAGAGGATGTAGACAGTTCTCAATCAGGGCAGCATTTGGATGATGCTTGCACTGAGTCACAGGAGTCAGATGAAGCTTGTCTCGACGATGAAATGATGGATGAAGAGCAGGAATCATGTCCTTTTTCACAACCATCTCCCACTCAAACCCCTTCACAGCTTCATTCTCACTATGTTCACCTCCTGTCATCATTCACAGGAGACCATGGAAATACTTCGATCATGCCATTAACTCCTGTGGGTAACTGGACTCAGGAACATGGCCTTCCTCATCAAGTGAGAATGATACCGGTAGGAAATTAGCCTCACAGTAGCAAAAAGTCAGCATATTGTTTCAAAGGCAGTGTGGAAACAAGATAATTTAGGTCTAAAATCCTGGCTCGGTGAGGGGAGAGCTGCAGCAGTTGTACAATTGGGCCAGAAACACGGCGGGACTTGGCTCCTCCAGGTCTCGGCCCCTATTTTTGTAAATTGACAAATTCTGCCTGTAGTCACCACCCAGATGCAAACATCAGAGCAAAAGCCAGAATTAGTGGAATGATATCATCCAAAGAAAATCTAGCCGGTTTCACCTCATTTAAAGAAAGACTTGAAAGGCTTGCATTTATATAGCGCCTTTAACGACCACCGGACATCCCAAAGCGATATACAGCCAATGAAGTATTTCTTGAAGTGTAGTCACTGTTGTAATGTGGGAAACGCGGTAGCCAATTTGCGCACGGCAAGCTCCCACAATCAGCAGTGTGATAACAACTAGATAGTGGGGCAGAAATTCCGGCCTCCCTGGGTCCATACGGATTGTGTACGGACCCGGGAAGGCATCGCAAAAGCCGGTTTTCGGTGCAATGCACGTGCCAAAAGCCATTTTTTCCGATCTGTCCAGCTCCTCCTTTTCCCCGCAGCCAGCACATTTACATGGGCAAGATTGTGGTATTTACCCATCGCTTGCCCAGCGAATGTCCTGAAAACTCTTGCGCCTGGTAAAAGCAGGTGCATAGCCTACTTTTACCAGCCTAAGAGTTTTAAAACATACAAAAATATATAAAAAATTAAATTTAAAAAACACATTTTAATGTTTAAAAACCCTGCCCACTAAGGCAAGTTTATTTTTAACCCTAATGACAATACTTTAAAAAAAAATCGGAAAATTATATTTTTTTCTAAGACATTTATTAACTTTAATTTCAATTAATTTTAATTATGAGGTGTGTTTTTAATTTTTTATTATGTTTAGTGTGTTTTCTCATTAATAGCAATGAGAACTGGTAGATACGGAGTTCTCATTGCTATTAATGAAAATGCTGTGGAATACTTTACCTGATTGGTTGTACAGTCACACGTGACTGCACTGTCTGCGTTGGAACCTGGAGGATGGGAGCGCGCTCCGCAGCGTGGGAAGAGAAGGCCTCCCCACCGGAATCCGGGGTACCTCCGGGACCACCAGGTAAATTGGTAAAAATTCTCCGGTCGGAGGCATTTGTTCGACCGGAATTTCAGAGCCATTCTGTTTTTGTTATGTTGATTAAGGGATAAATATTAGCAGGACACCGGGGTTAACTCCCCTGCTCTGTCACAATAATGCCATGGGATCTTTCACGCCCACCTGAAAGATCAGACGGGACCTCGGTTTAACGTCTGATCCAAACGATGGCACCTCTGACAGTGCAGTACTCCCTCTTAAGTCACTGGAGTGGGACTTGAACCCATAAGCTTCTGACTGCCCACTGAGGCACAGCCGTATCTACCCCAACGTTAAATATACCTGTATTATGGAGTTATACTTGGGTGTCAAGATCGGATCCTGACAAAAGTGGGCCCTACAACTGCTAATTTCCTAATAGAGTGATTGATTGTCATTGGGAAAGCAGCAACTTTACATGTTTTAACTCTGTAAAGTTTCTGCCCTCAATGCCAAGCATAACCAGCCTCATTAATGCTGTGGTACAGTCTGCAGCACAATTATTGCCGCCCTGCTGAGTTCTTTGAGGATGTAATGAACAGGGTGGATAAACGGGAACCAGTGGATGTGGTGTATTTGGACTTCCAGAAGGCATTTGACAAGGTGCCACATAAAAGGTTACTGCACAAGATAAAAGTTCACAGGGTTGGGGGTAATATATTAGCATGAATAGAGGATTGGCTAACTAACAGAGAACAGAGAGTCGGGATAAATGGTTCATTCTCTCGTTGGCAACCAGTAACCAGTGGGGTGCCACAGGGATCAGTATTGGGACCCCAACTACTTACAATCTATATTAACGACTTGGAAGAAGGGAACGTAATGTAGCCAAGTTTGCTGATGATACAAAGATGGGAGGGAAAGCAATGTGTGAGGAGGACACAAAAAATCTGCAAAAGGACATAGACAGGCTAAGTGAGTGGGCAAAAAATTGGCAGATGGAGTATAATGTCGGAAAGTATGAGTTATTATTTAAATGGAGAAAGATTGCAAAGTGCCGCAGTACAGCGGGATCTGGGGATACTTGTGCATGAAACACAAAAGGTTAGTATACAGGTACAGCAAGTGATCAGGAAGGCCAATGGTATCTTGGCCTTTATTGCAAAGGGGATGGAGTATAAAAGCAGGGAAGTCTTGCTACAGTTATGCAGGGTATTGGTGAGGCCACACCTGGAATACTGCGTGCAGTTTTGGTTTCCATATTTACGAAAGGATATACTTGCTTTGGAGGCAGTTCTGAGAAAGTTCACTTGGTTGATTCCGGGGGTGACTTATGAGGAAAGGTTGAGTAGGTTGGGCCTCTACTCATTGTAATTCAGAAGAATGAGAGGTGATCTTATCAAAACGTATAAGATTATGAGGGGGCTGGACAAGGTGGATGCAGGGAGGATGTTTCCACTGATAGGGGAGACTAGAACTCGAGGGCATGATCTTAGAATAAGGGGCCGTCCATTTAAAACCGAGATGAGGAGGAATTTCTTCTCTCTGAGAGTTGTAAATCTGTGGAATTCGCTGCCTCAGAGTGCTGTGGAATTTAAGACAGAAATAGACAGTTTCTTAAACGATAAGGGGTTATGGGGAGCGGGCAGGGAAGTGGAGCTGAGTCCACGATTGGATCAGCCATGATCTTATTAAATGGTGGAGCAGGCTCGAGGGGCCATGTGGCCTACTCCGTTCCTATTTCTTATGTTTTTATGTAGACGCTCAGTAACTTTGCAGATGGGTGCCAGCCCCAAATGCAAATGCCCCAATCCAGGGTTTGTTTTGGGACGAGAGATGCTGTAGACTGTTGGTTAGCAGTCCTGTTCCACTGCACTTTCAGCAGTGAAGAGCGGCCCCAGGAATTTATAATGGCATGAAACTGTTGATTTTTGCAATATATACCTAAGAACATAGAAAAGTCAAGGGCAAGAACATAGGAGCAGGAGTAAGCCATTCAGCCCCTTGAGACTTTTCCGACATTCTATTCGATCATGGCTGATTCGTACCTCCACACCATTTACCTGCCTTTGCTCCATATCCTTGATATACTTACCTAAAAAAATCTATCCAGCTCAGTTTTGCATTTTTCAATTGACCTAACCTCAGCAGCGTTCCAGATTTCTACTACCTTTTGTGTGCAGAAGTGCTTCCTATCATTACCTCTGAACAGCCTGGCTCTAATTGTAAGGTTATAGCCCCTTGTTCTAGACTCCCCTACTAGATGGAATAGTTTCTTTCTTGCCTATCAAATCATTTGATCATCTTAAACACCTCAATTAGATCACCGCTTAATCTTCTATACTTAAGTGAATACAAGCCTTGTCAGTGCAACCGAGGCGGGAGGGTGGTAGAGGGAGGTTTAGCTTGGTGAGCAAGGGGGAGGGAATTCTAGAGTGTGGGGCCAAATGGCAGAGAAAAAGAGGAGAAAGCTCACCAAAAAAAATTAAACATGAGGATGTGAATTTTAAATTTGAGATGTTGGGAGACTGGGAGCCAATATAGGTCAGCAAGTACAGGTGTGATGGCTGAGTGTGATTTGGTGCGGGATAGCATGTGGACACCAGAGTTTTGGATGAGATGAAGTTGAGTCTGGAGTTGGCAATGGCATGGATTAGGATTTCAGTGGCAGATGGGCTGAGACGGGAGATATTAAGGAGGTGGAATTAGGCTGTTTTGGGAAATTGAAAGTATATGGGATCAGAATCTTGGCTTAGAAACAAAAAGGACACCAAGATTGGTAACAATCTGGTTTGGCCTGAAACTGGACAGCGAGGGGAATGCAATTGGTAGCAAGGGTATAGAGTTTGTGGCGGGGGCCAAAGAGGAAATGATGAGTCATTCAAGTCTGGATGTTTGAGAAGTAGTCTAATAACACAGAGGCAGTAGACCAGACCGCTCAAGTGAGGTGTTGGAGAGATGGAACTCAGTGTTAACGGTAGACCTGTGGCAGCTGACCCCAAGTCTGCGAATGATGTTTTTAAGAGGCAGCGTGTAGATGAGGAAGAGAAGGTAGCCAAGGGCAAATCCTAGAGGGATTCTGGAGAACATTGCAGAGACAGGAAGAGAAACCATTGCTGGAGATGCTCTGGCAGCTATCAGATATAGACATAGAAACATAGAAAATAGGTGCAGGAGCAGGCCATTCGGTCCTTCGAGCCTGCACCACCATTCAATATGATCATGGCTGATCATTCATCTCAGTACCCCACTCCTGCCTTCTCTCCATACCCCCTGATCCCTTTAGCCGTAAGGGCCACATCTAGCCCCCTTTTGAATATATCCAACGAACTGGACTCCACAACTTTCTGTGGTAGAGAATTCCACAGGTTCACAATTCTCTGGGTGAAAAAGTTTCTCCTCATCTCGGTCCTAAATGGCTTACCCCTTATCCTTCGACTGTGACCCCTGGTTCTGGACTTCCCCAACATCGGGAACATTCTTCCTGCATCTAACCTGTCCAATCCCGTCAAAATTTTATATGTTTCTATGAGATCCCCTCTCATTCTTCTAAACTCCAGGGAATACAGGCACAGTCGATCCAGTCTCTCATCATATGTCAGTCCTGCCATCCCGGGAATCAGTCTGGTGAACCTTCGCTGCAATCCCTCAATAGCAAGAATGCCCTTCCTCAGATTAGGAGACTAAAACTGCACACAATACTCAAGGTGTGGTCTCACCAAGATCCTGTAGAACTGCAGTAAGAACTCCCTGCTCCGATACTCAAATCCTCTCGCTATGAAGGCCAACATGCCATTTGCTTTCTTTACTGCCTGCAGTACCTGCATGCCTACTTTCAATGAGTGATATACCATGACACCCAGGACTCGTTGCACCTCCCCTTTTACTAATCTGTCAGCATTCAGATAATCTGCCTTCCTGTTTTTTTCCACCAAAGTGGATAACCTCTCATTTATCCACATTATACTGCATCTGTCAGGCATTTGACCACTCACCTAACCTGTCCAAGTCACCCTGCAGCCTCTTAGCGTCCTCCTCACAGCTCACACCGTCACCCAGCTTAGTGCCGTCTGCAAACTTGGAGACATTACACTCAATTCCTTCATCCAAATCATTAATGTATATTGTAAATAGCTGGGGTCCCAGCACTGAGCCCTGCAGCACCCCACTAGTTACTGCCTGCCATTCTGAAAAGGACCCGTTTATCCTGACTGTCTGCTTCCTGTCTGCCAACCAGTTCATTATCCATGTCAGTACATTACCCCCAATACCATGTGCTTTAATTTTGTACACCAATCTCTTGTGTGGGACCTTATCAAAAGCCTTTGAAAGTCCAAATACACCACATCCACTGGTTCTCCCTTGTCCACTCTACTAGTTACATCCTCAAATAATTCCAGAAGATTTGTCAAGCATGATTTCCCTTTCATAAATCCATGCTGACTTGGACCAATCCTTTCCAAATGTGCTGCTTTTTAATCTTTAATAATTGAATCCAACATTTTCCCCACTACTGATGTCAGGCTAACTGGTCTATAATTCTCTGTTTTTTCCCTCTCCTTTTTTAAAAACTGGTGTTACATTAGCTACCCTCCAGTCCATAGGAACTGATCCAGAGTCAATAGGCTGTTGGCAAATGATCGCCAATGTATCCACTATTTCTAGGGCCACTTCCTTAAGTACTCTGGGATGCAGGCTATCAGGCCCCGGGAGGAAAGGCATTGGAGGAGGATGGTGTGGTTGACCATGTCACAGGCTGCAGAGAGGTTGAGGAATCAATAATATACTGCAGTCATAGTCACACAGGATTTGTGACTTTGGTTAGAGCCATTTCTGTGCTGGGATCGATACCCAATTAGAAAGATTTCAATGTGGCTTTGTAGTGAAGATGGCCATTGATTTTGTAGGTAACAACATTTGTAAGAACCAAAGAAAGGGAGATTGGAGATTGGGTGATAGTTTGCATTCAAGCATGGTTTTTCTTGAAGCGGGTGTTGATGATGATAGTTTGGAAAGTGGAACCATTTACATCAGCAGCTAGCAATGCAGACAAGAAGGGAATTTGGGTAAAGGGATCAGGTTGTGGGTGTTATGGCCAAGCTGAGTTCTGAGGGGACATGGGGAGATCGAGAAACTGGAGAAGCATGCAGTTTTAGGACTAGGCAGGGAGGTGGTGGGGGAGGTTTGGCTTGGTGGAGCCATCAGAGGCTGGTGACTATATGATGGCTTCTATATGGTGACTTCTATGCGTGGCTCAAAGACTGGTGTGGGAGAAATGGGTTTGTGGCACCAGTACTGGGGTAAGAAGGAGCTGTTCTGTTGGGGCGGACTCCACTTAGACCGTGCTGGGTCCTGGCGAATCGAATAACTAGGGCTGTAGAGAGGGCTTTAAACTAAATAGTTGGGAGGGTGGGGGAGGGTTCAGGTTAGCGGAAATGTAAAAAGTCAAAGAGTAATGAGAAGGCAATAGAGCAGGGTAGCACTGGGGGAAATGAAAACCAGAGCATGTCAGGAAGGAACAGAATGTATAAACATTTCAAGTGTATCAAAAAGTGGGGTCAAAGCAGGAAAAAATGGTTAAAAAATCAAATTTAAAAGCTCTTTATCTGAATGCACGCAGCATTCATATCAAAATAGATGAGTTGACAGCGCAAATAGATACAAATGGGTATGATCTGATAGCCATTACAGAGACATGGTTGCAAGGTGACCATGGCTGGGAACTAAATATTCAGGGGTATTTGACAATTTGGAAAGACAGACAGACAGAAAGGAAAAGGAGGTGGGGTAGCTCTGTTAATAAAGGATGAGATCAGTGCGTAAGTGAGAAATTATATTGGCTCAGAAGATCAAGATGTTGAATCAGTTTGGGTGGAGATGAGGAATAATAAGGGGAAAAAGTCACTGATGGGCGTAGTCTATAGGCCCCCTAACATTAGCTATTCTGTTCGACGGAGTATAAATAAAGAAATATTGTAGGCTTGTAAAAAAGGAACGGCAATAATCATAAGAACATAAGAAATAGCAGGTGTATGCCATATGGGCGATTTTAACCTTCATATTGATTGGATAAAGCAAATTGACCAGGGTAGCCTTGAGGAAGAGTTCATAGAGTGTATCCGGGATAGTTTCCTTGAACAGTACGTTGCAGAACCAACCAGGAGCAGGCTATCTTAGATCTGGAACTGTGCAGTGAAACAGGATTAATAAACGATCTCCTAGTAAAGGATCCTCTCGGAATGAGGGACCATAACATGGTTGAATTTCAAATTTAGTTCGAGGGTGAGAAAGTTGGATCTCAAACTTGTGTCATACAAAGGTATGAAGGTAGAGTTGGCTAAAGTGGACTGGGAAAATAGATTTGAGGTGTGGGACAGTTGATGAGCAATGGCAGACATTTAAGGAGATATTTCATAATTCAACAGAAATATATTCCAATGAGAAGGAAAGACTGTAAGAGAAGGGATAATCATCCGTGGCTAACTAAGGAAATAAGAGATGGCATCAAATTGAAAACAAGGGCATACAAAGTGACCAAGACTAGTGGGAGGCCAGAGGATTGGGAAAGCCAGCAAAGAACAACTAAAAAAATAACAGAGGGATGATAGATTATGAAAGTAAACTAGCATGAAATATAAAAACAGATAGTAAGAGTTTCTACAGGTACATAAAAAGGAAAAGAGTGGCTAAATTAAATGTTAGTCCCCTAGAGGATGAGACTGGGGAATTAATAATGGGGAACAGGGAAATGGCAGAGACTTTGAACAAATATTGAACAAAGACATTAAAAACATCCCAATAGTGGACAATCCAGGTGCTTTAGGGAGGGAGGAACTTAAAACAATCACTATCATTAAAGAAGTAGTACTCGGCAAAATCATTGGACTAAAGGCGGACAAGTCCCCTGGACCTGATGGCGTACATCCTCGGGTCTTTAAAAAAGTGGCTGCAGAGATAGTGGATGCATTGGTTGTAATCCACCAAAATTCCCTGGATTCTGGGGAGGTCCCAGCAGATTGGAAAACCACAAATGTAATGCCCCTGTTTAAAAAAAGGAGGCAGATAGAAAGCAGGAAACTATAGACCAGTTAGCCTAACATCTGTCGTTGGGAAAATGCTGGAGTCCATTATTAAGGAAGCAGTAGCAGGACATTTGGAAAAGCATAATTCAATCGAGCAGAGTCAGCATGGTTTTATGAAAGGGAAATCATGTTTGACAATTTGCTGGAATTCTTTGAGGATTTAACAAGCAGGGTGGATAAGGGGGAACCTGTGGATGTGTATTTGGATTTGCAGAAAGCATTCGATAAGGTGCTACATAATATGTTACTGCACAAGATAAAAGTTCACAGGGTTGGGGGGAATATATTAGCATGGATAGAGGATTGGCTAACGAACAGAAAGCAGAGAGTTGGAATAAATGGGTCATTTTCCGGTTGGCAAACAGTAACTAGTGGGGTGCTACAGGGATCAGTGCTGGGGCCTCAACTATTTACAATCTATATTAATGACTTGGATGAAGGGACCGAGTGTTATGTAGCCAAGTTTGCTGATGATACAGAGATGGGTGGGAAAGCAAATTGAGAGGGACACAAAAAATCTGCAAAGGGATATAGACAGGCTAAGTGAGTGGGCAAAAATTTGGCAGATGGAATATAATGTGGGAAAATGTGAGGTTATCCACTTTGGCAGCAAAAATAGAAAAGCAAATTGTAATTTAAATGGAGAAAAATTGCAAAATGCTGCAGTACAGAGGGACCTGGGGGTCCTTGTGCATGAAATGCAAAAAGTTAGTATGCAGATACAGCAAGTGATCAGGAAGGCCAATGGAATGTTGGTCTTTATTGCAAAGGGGATAGAGTATAAAAGCAGGGAAGTCCTGCTACAACTGTACAGGGTATTGGTGAGGCCTAGAGTACTGCGTACCGTTTTGGTCTCTGTATTTAAGGAAGGATATACTTGCATTGGAGGCGGTTCAGAGAAGGTTCACTAGGTTGATTCCGGAGATGAGGGAATTGATTTATGAAGATAGATTGAATAGGTTGGACCTCTGCTCATTGGAGTTCAGAAGAATGAGAGGTGATCTTATCGAAACATATAAGATAATGAGGGGGCTCGACAGGGTAGATGCAGAGAGGATATTTCCACTCATAGGGGAAACTAAAACTAGGGGGCATAGTCTCAGAATAAGGGGCCGCCTATTTAAAACTGTGATGAGGAGGAATTTCTTCTTTGAGGGTTGTAAATCTGTGGAATTCTCTGCCCCAGAGAGCTGTGGAGGCTGGGTCATTGAATATATTTAAGATGGAAACAGACAGATTTTTGAGCGATAAGGGAGCCAAGGGTTATGGGGAGCCGGCAGGGAAGCGGAGCTGAGCCCATGATCAGATCAGCCAGGATCTTATTAAATGGCGGAGCAGGCTCGAGGGGCCAAATGGCCTATTCCTGCTCCTACTTCTTATGTTCTTATGTTTTAAGTCTCTCAACTCCTCACAGTTGTTGGTGGTGAGGGTGAAGGTGTCAGGAAGAGGGGTTTAAAGAAAAGAAACCAGAGCTTATCATTGCTCTCCAGGCTGATGTTTTAACAGAGGACCAATACTACTGCCCTATTGCATCATTTAAATTTAATGATTTTGATGTCAAAGATTGAAATGCAGGTAGCAGAATACATTAGAATCCTCTCCTATAAATGATTACTCGATCTGAGTGGAAATAAGTACATGCATATAGCCTATGGCAGAAAGTTATATTTAATATTGTAACAGCCAGTTTAAATTTTGAGAATGAAGTAAAGCTGGAGATTTGCAGGATCATACTTTTACTGGTAATGTTTGCTGCCTCACTGTATTTTCAACAATAGGCAAGGTTAATGAAAAGTACGCCGAGCACACATTCAGGCTGCTAAATTTCTGAAGAAGATTATCATTTGTAATTGTAGGATCCTGCATTCTTCAGGTTTTTTTGTTTCTGAAATACTTTTAACTAGAAATATGACATGGATCTAAAATGTTAACTACCACCGTGGCAATGTCTTGAAATCTATTTTGAGGAAAACTAAAGCACGAGTTGGGTATTAGACTTGGATGGGAATTAATCTTTTTCACAGCTGCTTATTGAAATCAAATATTTATAAGACTGAACATTCCTCACTTCTAACTGCTTTCTGTAATGGGAGGATTGTCAAGATGGTATTCAGGTATCATTACAGATAGGTAAGAGGCAGCTCACATAATCAAGGTCTCGATTTAATGACGCTGTTTTACCCACCATGTTGAATTCTTTGAAGAAGTAATAGAAAAAGTGATATGAATGGATGTGGTATACATGGACTTTCAGAAGACCACTGATATTGTGCCACATAAGAGACTCATGATAAACATCAGGATGTGTGGAGTAAGGGGCCAGGTAGCAGAATGGATTGAACGGTGGCAAGAAAACAGGGTAGGCGTTGAGGGAAGTTACTCAGATTGGCAGCAAGTGGGAAATGCACAGTTCTGGTTTCCATGTTAATACGTAGGATACACGACACAGAAACAGGCCATTCAGCCCATCCAGTCCCTGCCGGCATCTATGCTGCACTTGAGCCTCCTCCTGTCTGTCCTCATCTAACTATCAGCATAACCCTCGATTCCTTTCTCCCTCATATGCTTTTCTAACTGCCCCTTAAATGCATCGATACTATTCGCAAGTTCCACATTCTCACCACTCTCAGTAAAGAAGTTTCTTCTGAATTCCCTATTTGATTTCTTGGTGACTATCTTATATTGATGGCCTCTAGTTTTGCTCTTCCCCACAAGTGGAAACACTCTCTCTGAATCTACTCTATCAAAACCTTTCATGATTTTAAAGACCTTTTAATAGTTCATCCCTCAGCCTTCTCTTTTCAAGAGAAAAGAGACTCGGCCTGTTCATCCTTTCCTGATAGATATACCCTCACATTTCTGGTATTATCCTTGTAAATCTTCTCTGTACCCTCTCCAGTGCCTCTATATCCTTTTTATAATATTGTGACCAGGATTGTATGTAGTACTCCAAGTGTGGTCTAACCAAGGTTCGATACAGGTTTAGCATCACTTCACTACTTTTCAATTCTAACCCTCTAGAAATAAACTCTAGTGCTTGGTTTGCTTTTTTAAGGCCTAGCCAACCTGTGTCGCAACGTTTAGTGATTTGTGTATTTGTATTCAGGGATCCGTTTGCTCCTCTCGCCCATTTAGATTCTGATTTTCCAAGTAATATGTAACCTCCATATTCTTCTTACCAAAATGTGATACCTCGCATTTATCTGTGTTGACTTTCATTTCCCAATTATAATGCCCATTCTCCAAGTTTACTGCAACAAATTGTAAACTTTAGATATTGTGTTTATGATTCCAAAGTCTAAATCATTACTATAAATTGTGAACAACAGTGGCCCCAGCACTGATACTTGGGAAACACCACTTCCTACCTTCTGCCATTGTGAATAGTTACTCTTTGCCCCTACTCTCTGCTTTCTGTCTTGAAGCCAGCCATTCTGTTTCTTGTCCTCTGACTCCGCCTTCTCTGACCTTATTCATCAGTCTATTACATGGTACCTTATCAAGGGCCTTTTGAAAATCTAGATAAATTACATCTACTGCATTACCTTTGTCTGCTCTCTCTGTTACCTCCGCAAAAAGTTCAATTAGGTTGGTCAAGCAAGACTTTCCCTTTTGAAATCCATGCTAACTATTTATTGTTATATTTTTGGTTTCTAGATGGTCTTCCATTTTCTCCTTTAGTAGGGATTCCATTCTTTTTCCAACCACCGATGTTCAGCTTACTGGTCTATTGTTCCCTAGACATGTTCTATCTCCCTTCTTAAATATAGGTATTATGTTAACTATCCATCAGTCCTCTGGCACTACACCTTTTTCTAACAACTTACTAAATATATGTAGTAATGTCTCTGCTATCTCTTCCCTACAACAATAACTTGTATTTATACAGCACCTTTAATATAAGTAAAACGTTCCAAGGCCCTTCACAGGAGTGTTATGAGACAAAAAATTGACACTGAGCCACATAAGAAATTAGGGCTTTTGGCCACAGCTTGGTCAAAGAGGTAGTTTTTAAGGAGCGTCTTAAAGGAGGAAAGAGAGGTAGAGAGGCGGAGTGGTTTAGGGAGGGAGTTCCAGAGCTTGGCAACAGAAGGCACGGCCACCAACGTTTGAGCGATTATAATCAGGGATGCTCAAGAGGCCAGAATTAGAGGAAGGCAGATATCTCAGGGCAGTGGTGGGGTGGGGCTGGCTGGATTACAGAGCTAGGGAGGGGCGAGGCCATGGAAGGATTTGCAAACAAGGATAAGAATGTTGAAATCGAGGCGTTGCATAACCAGGAGCCAATGTAGGTCAGTGAGCACAGGGGTGATGGGTGAACGGGACTTGGTGCGAGTTAGGATACGGGCTGCCGAATTTTGGATGACTTTAAGTTTATGTAGGGTAGAATGTGGGAGGCCAGCCAGGAGTGCGTTGGAATAGTTAAATCTATACAGGTAACAAAGGCATGGGTGAGGGTTTCAACTATTTTAGTTGTGCACTTTAAACAAATGCCCCCTGCAAGGGGGTCACACTCCAAAATACATTTTTTTTCCAGTGCTCCTTTTTTTTTTAGAGGGAGGGTGTAGGGCACTAAAAACAAATTATACAAGTGCCCCCTGGCTAAAAGCAGGGGGGGGGCGGGGGTCACTAAAACCGGAAAATTAAACAAATTAAACTTTAGACATAAATGATCAACTTAAAATTTGGTGATGATGCACTCCAGTCCCTCCGGCGTCCACCTCTCGCGGAAAGCCGCGAGCGTACCGGTGGACACCGCGTGCTCCATCTCCAGGGACACCCTGGCTCGGATGTAACCGCGGAAGAGAGGGAGGCAGTCGGGCTGAAAAACCCCCTCGACTGCTCGCTGTCCGGACCGGCTGATTGGATGAGGGTTTCAGCAGTAGATGAACTGAGACAGGTGCGGAGACGGGCAATGTTACGGAGGTGAAAATAGACGGTTTTAGTTATGCAGTGGATATGTGGTCGGAAGCTCATTTCAGAGTCAAATATGGCACCAAGGTTGCAAACAATCCGGTTCAGCCTCAGACAGATTCTAGGGAGAGGGATGGAGTCGGTGGTTAGGGAACTGAGTTTGTGGTGGGGACCAAAAACAATGGCTTAGGTCTTCCCAATATTTAATTGGAGAACATTTCTGCTCATCCAGTACTGGATGTCGGACAAGCAGTCTGACAATTTGGAGACAGTGGAGGGGTCGAGAGAAGTGGTGGTGAGGTAGAGCTGGGTGTCATCAGCGTACATGTAGAAACTGACGCTGTGTTTTCGGATGATGTCGTCAAGGGGCAACATGTAGATGAGAAATAAGAGGGGGCCAAGGATAGATCCTTGGGGAACACCAGAGGTAACGATGTGGGAATGGGAAGAGAAGCCGTTGCAGGTGATTTTCTGGCTACGATTAGATAGATAAGAATGGTCCCACCCAGCTGGATGACGGTGGAGAGGCGTTGGAGAAGAGAGTGGTCAACTGTGTCAAAGGTTGCAGACAGGTCAAGAAGGACGAGGAGGGATTTATCACAGTCACAAAGGATGTTATTTGTGACTTTGATGAGAGCCATTTTGGTTCTGTGGCAGGAGCGGAAACCGGATTGTAGGGATTCAAACATGGAGTTGCAGGAAAGATGGGCATAGATTTGGGAGGCAACAACATGTTCAAGGACTTTGGAGAGGAAAGGGAGGTTGGAGTTGGGGCAGTGGTTTGCAAGCACAGCGGGGGTCAAGGGTATTTTTGAGGAGGATGATGGCAGATTTGAAGGAGATGGGGACAGTACCTGAGGAGAGAGAACCATTAATAATGTCAGTTAACATGGGAGCCAGAAAAGGAAGTTGGGTGATCGGTTTGGTGGGAATAGGGTTAAGGGAGCAGGAAGTGGATCTCATGGACAGGATGAGCGTGGAGAGGTCAAGAGGAGAGATCGGAGAGAAACTGGGGAAAGATGTGAGTTCAGGGCTAAGGCAGGGGGGAACCTCAGAGGAAGTTTGGCCCGGTGGGCTAGGGGAAGGAGGTTAGTGGCAGAGGCTGCTGTTTGGATGGTCTCAATCTTTGAGACAAAGAAATCCATGAGCTCCTCGCACTTGTTGGAAGTGAGTTTGGTGGAGACAGGGAAGAGGGGTTTAAGAAGACGGTTAGCAGTAGAGCATAGTAGCCGGGAGTTATCTTTGCATCCCAGAAAGATTCTGGAACCGTGAGCAGTTTTGGCAGACAAGAGTAGGACCCGATAATGCTTTATGTGGTCCAGCTAGATCTGGTGGTGAATGGCCAAACCAGTTGTCCGCCATATCCGTTCAAGTCTGCGCCCCTTGGACTTGAGTGAGTGAAGATGAGGACTGTACCGGGGGAATGGCCAGGATGAGAGAGAGTAATGGTTTTAATAGCAGAGTGATTATTTGCACTAGTTTTTTGAGTGTCCTGTGCCTGTGCGCTCTGGACTCCACCCCCCATGCCTACGCATGCACACCGCTGCCCATCTGGACAACGCCCCCATTCTCCTGCACATGCGCAGACTCCACAAACCGAAATCAGAAGTGGGGCCTGCATTGTGCTTTTCTGAGCTGTGCTGACTGCCCTCCCAGCTGTGTTGCTTTCCGAGCTGTGCTGCGGGGGGGGGGAGGGGTCAGGACTTGGGCGGGGGGGAGGGGTTGGGAACTTGGGCAGGTAAGGGGAGCTCCTGTCTCGACTCAGCTGTCAGAATGGCTCGAATTACACTTTGCAAAGTCATCGAGAGGTTGGGCTGGGCGGTTCTAATTGCAGAGAAACTGTTGGGTGTTTCTTATCCTCCAAGGGGACCAATCAGGAATCAGGTCATGTGATTATGGAGACCCAATCAGTGCATTTTGCTAGTGCAAATAAGCACGTCCTTTTAATAGGGACTAGGGCACCACCGGTGGTGGTAAGGGTGCGGTTGAGCAGATCGCAAAAATGTCTTGGTGAATGGAGGGCCAATGGCTGGACAGTTCGGATTTCATAAGTGCAGATGTAAGAATGTTTGGAGAGGGTTTCCCTGGGTTCTTTTTAAAATGCGCAGATGTAATTTGTCCAGACCAGGGGTTTTATCGTCTTTGAGTTTGATTAGTTTATTTAATATATCTCCTTGTTTTATTTTAAATGCAGTCATATCGGGCTAGAATTTCCAAAAAGTCCGCCGTCGCCGGATTGCCGCCCAAAATACCGCTAAGGTTCTCAAATTATCTGCGGTGAAAAATTCCATTAAAAAAATGTTTAAATCCGCCCAGCAAAAAAAAAAATGGACCTTATACCCCGATTCTCGGCAGAAAATAGAATCTTGGGCTGATTGGGCGTTTAAAAAAAAATGAGCGATAATCACTAAAATTTACACCGAGGCTGCGGATTGGGCCTAGGAGGAGAAAAACACAAAATATTTTTTCAAAAAACGTAAAATAAAAAATCAGAAAAATATTCTCGGGACCCTTTTCACATAAATCACTGCAAGAGAATATAAAAATAATTAGCAAAAACCCACTTATGTACCTTTTTTTTTCAGGGCTACTCACTGACTGCCCAGCACTGCCCAGCTCCACTGCTTCTCGTGGTCATTATTTTTACACTTACCTGCGGGTCACTGCTGAGCCAAAAATTGGGCGACGGCGGTCTATGGATGGTGCATACTGGCAGTCCACTCCCCAGTTGTACTTCGAAACTGCCGGCGGAACTCAGCTGTGGAAATTTTCCCCGACCTGGTTCTCGCCCAAAACGGCCAATACCGCCGAGAAACCGGGCGGCAATGCAATGGAAATTCTAGCCCTCTTTTACTGATCTCATCATCCGATGTCATGCCCACCTGTTCTATCTCCCTGGTAAATACTGACACAAAGTAGTTATTTAACATCTGTGCCATCTCTAATGATGCCTGTGGTATTATCCTGTCCATCCCTTAGTGGCCCTATTCCCATCCTGACCTTTTTTTTATTCACATGCCTGTAAAATATTTTACCACTGGCAGAGACCCGCAAAACATTTGCGGTCAAATTAGTATCTTTATTGCAACAGTTCTTGTTTAGACTGTTATTATTATGTATGCAACCCTATGTAACCAGCATTCTACCGCCACCAGAAGGCATATCTGTTGGAGTCCGAAGGGATTGCAGCATCCCTTGGGAGCACTGTATATAAGCAGGTCTCCCATGCTGTACCTGTACTCTGGAGTTAGAATAAAGAGACTAAGGTCACACTTACTCACGTCTACAGTACTCAGTCACATTGCTTTATTCAAGACGTAAGTTATCATCTTCTTTGTTCATAGCATCAATGCTGATGTCCTCCCTCTCCTCTCTCTCCCTCCCTCTCTCTCCCTCTCTCTCCCTCTCTCTCTCTCCCTCGCTCTCCCTCGCTCTCCCTCGCTCCCTCTCACTCACTCTCCCTCTACTGTGTCCTGGACCTCCTCTCCCGCTCTTTATGTTGCTGCTGCTGCTGCTCTCGCTCAAGTCCGTGATTATAAAAAGGATATATATATTTATATATTATATATATTTTTAAACGTAACGTGCAAAAATGATTGACAAGATGATTGACTGAGACCTCATTCCTGGGTCCCAACCCTACTCCTAACTCCTGACCTCGCTGCGCCTCTCGTGGGCCCCTCTCCTCCCGGCCTCGCTGCTGGGTCTCGATCTCGATCCTGGGTCCCGACCTCGCTGTGCCTCTCCCGGGCCCCGCTCCTCCCGACCTCGCTGCTGGGCTTCGATCTCGCTTCTCCGGACCTCGCTCGACCTCGCTGCTCCTCCCGACCTTGCTTCTGGGCCTCGACCTTGCTCCGAGATATGCAACCAATCAGCTATCTGGATTCCGGTGATGTCACACATTGATTTTGTCCCCCTCTCAGGACGTGTCGTGCTGCTCCCTGCATTGGCTAGCTGCTTTTATTCCCGTTGCTGCCGGTGGTGTCTTCTCCCAGGAGCGAGGTCGGGACCCAGGAGCGAGGTCGGGACCCAAGAGACCCGATACGAGACTCTGAAAACAAATGCTCTACTCAGAGCACCGACACGGCATGCGAGCCCCAGGTGGGCAGAGGAAACGCTTCAAGGACACCCTCAAAGCCTCCTTGAGAGAGTGTAACATCCCCACCGACACCTGGGAATCCCTGGCCCAAGATCGCTCAAAGTGGAGGAGAAGCTCCGGGAAGGCGCTGAACACCTCGAGTCTCTTCGCCGGGAATAAGTGGAAGCCAAGCGGAAGGAGTGCATGACATCCCAAGCACCCCACCGACCCATCCCTTCAACCACCATCTGCCCCACTTGTGACAGAGACTGTTTATCCCACATTGGACTCATCTGTCACCTGAGAACTCATATTAATGTGGGAGCAGGTCATCCTCGACTCCGAGGGACTGCGTAAGAGAAGAAGAGAACTGAGAGGATATACTTATAAAGAAAGGCTGAATAGGCTGGGGCTCTTTAGAAAAGAGAAGGCTGAAGAGTGACCAAATAGAGGTATTTAAAATTATGAAAGAGTGTGATAAGGTATATGTAGAATAGGAAATGTTCAGACTGCACTATAATACAGGAAGATATAAATAGGATTGCAGAATGGGAGGATGAATGGGAAAGAAATGCAATATAATGAAGTGTGAACTGGTTAATTTTGATGAAGAAGGCCACTTATTCCTTGGAAGTTAAAAAGCTAAATGGGGTACAGTACATAAGAACATAAGAATTAGGAACAGGAGTAGGCCATCTAGCCCCTCGAGCCTGCTCTGCCAAACAACAAGATCATGGCTGATCTGGCTGTGGACTCAGCTCCACTTACCCGCCCGCTCCCCATAACTCTTAATTCCCTTATTGGTTAAAAATCTATCTATCTGTGACTTGAATACATTCAATGAGCTAGCCTCGACTGCTTCCTTGGGCAGAGAATTCCACAGATTCACAACCCTCTGGGAGAAGAAATTCCTTCTCAACTCGGTTTTAAATTGGCTCCCCCGTATTTTGAGGTTGTGCCCCTTAGTTCGCGTCTCCCCGACCAGTGGAAACAACCTCTCTGCCTCTATCTTGTCTATCCCTTTCATTATTTTAAGTGTTTCTATAAGATCACTCCTCATCTTTCTGAACTCCAACGAGTAAAGACCCAGTCTACTCAATCTATCATCATGAGGTAACCCCCTCATCTCCGGAATCAGCCTCGTGAATCATCTCTGTACCACCTCCAAAGCTAGTATATCCTTCCTTAAGTAAGGTGTCCAAAACTGCACGCAGTACTCCAGGTGCGGCCTCACCAATACCCTACACAGTTGCAGAAGGACCTCCCTGCTTTTGTACTCCATCCATCTCGCAATGAAGGCCAACATTCCATTCGCTTTCTTGATCACCTGCTGCACCTGCAAACTAACTTTTTGGGATTCATGCACAAGGACCCCCAGGTCCCTCTGCACCTCAGCATGTTGTAATTTCTCCCCATTCAAATAAATTCCCTTTTACTGTTTTTTTTCCCAAGGTGGATGACCTCACCCTTTCCGACATTGTATTCCATCTGCAAAACCTTAGCCCATTCGCTTAACCTATCCAAATCTCTCTGCAGCCTCTCTGTGTCCTCTACACAACCCGCTTTCCCACTAATCTTTGTGTCATCTGCAAATTTTGTTACACTACACTCTGTCCCCTCTTCCAGGTCATCTATGTATATTGTAAACAGTTGTGGTCCCAGCACCGATCCCTGTGGCACACCACTAACCACCGATTTCCAACCTGAAAAGGACCCATTTATCCCGACTCTCTGCTTTCTGTTCGCCAGCCAATTCTCTATCCATGCTAATACATTTCCTCTGACTCCGTGTACCCTTATCTTCTGCAGTAACCTTTTGTGTGGCACCTTATCGAATGCCTTTTGAAAATCTAAATACACCACATCCATCGGTACACCTCTATTCACCATGCTCGTTATATCCTCAAAGAATTCGAGTAAATTAGTTAAACATGATTTCCCCTTCATGAATCCCTGCTGCGTCTGCTTGATTGCACTATTCCTATCTAGATGTCCCGCTATTTCTTCCTTAATGATAGTTTCAAGCATAAATCACTAAAAGTAGCAACACAGGTTGATAAAGCTATAAAGTGTGCAAACAGTACTGAGGTTCATTTCTAGAGGAACGGAATACAGAAGCAGGCAGGTATTGTGAAATTTATATAGAATCTTAGTTATACCACACTTGGAGCACTGTGTGCAGTTCTGGTCTCCATATACACAAAGGATATGGAGAACGTGCAGAAAAGATTTACAGTGATGTTACCAGAATTGAGAGGATACTCATGACCCCATGACTCCACGGTTGTCTGGTCAAGTTTTGCTTCTGGACATAACTAATTAGTTATACTAATCATCTTGATATATTGCCGATGTCCTGCTTCTCTCCCTTATTTCTGCCATACATTTGCACTACTTTATATTAATTACTCTGTGTCAGTCCTTAAATGTTTTTCTCACATATTTTCAGCTTTCGCTTTTTACTTGCCACGATCACCGGATTAGAATGCTAAAAATGATTTATAGCACGAGTGACTTCTATGATTTTTCCTGTGCTGCTACAATCACTGCTTTCTTTGAGGTATGAATGCTTAGAATTTAGGGTTTCGTTTGGGCTGTCACATAACATGAGCTGGTACCCTATTTTGTTTGCAATTTGGAATGTAATGTTACACTGACGTCACATTGACAGTGCCACCTACTGGTGCAGTACCTTTAGAATCTGATCACTTAACATTTTGAATATATAACAAGTGAGCTCACCTTGCGAAACATGCTACTTGTGTGCCATGTGCGTGTGCACAGTGGTGCCATGGGAACTGAAGTGTCACTGTAATCAGGTTTGCCATATATCACAGCGATGAAGTAACGTCACAACTGATGTCCATAAGCTAAATAGATAATACATATTTGTATGTTTTTTTAAAGTTGTCAAACTACTTCAGATGATCTAAATAAAATATATGGCCAGGAGTGTGGCGTGATAAAAATAATCTTCAAGGAAGAGGCTGATTATAACCCACTCATGACCCCATTACCCCTCAGTTGTCTGGTCAAGCTTTGCTTCTGGACATCATTTATTAATTATACTGATGATCATGACATATTCTTGATGTACCGTTAGCATGTTTGTATAAGTCATGTGTATAAATGTATGACTATGGCTCATCAAGAGTTCGACAGCCGACCAACATATCAGTAGGACAAATGAAGATACAGATCCAATAGCTGTATAGCTTGGATCTGCTGTCCAGGACCTAACCATTTGTCAAGGGGGATTTTTATTGGGGCTTTTTAGGTCTTGGAAAATAAGTAGTTAACAATCGCTTAGTACCCCAAGAACAACAACAAACAACAACTTGTATTTATATGCAGAATAGGAAATTTTCAGACTGCACTAAAATACAGGAAGATATAAATAGGATTGCAGAATGGGAGGATGAATGGCAAAGAAATGCAATATAATGAAGTGTGAGCTGGTTAATTTTGATGGGAGGAATAAGAAGGCCACTTATTCCTTGGAAGTTAAAAAGCTAAATGGGGTACAGTACATAAATCACTAAAAGTAGCAACACAAGTTGATAAGGCTATAAAGTGTGCAAACAGTACTGGGGTTCATTTCTAGAGGAACAGAATACAGAAGCAGGCAGATATTGTTAAATTTACATAGACTCTTAGTTATACCACACTTGGAGCACTGGATACTGAGTACTGGAGAAAGTGCAGAAAAGATTTACAATGTTACCAGAATTGAGAAGATAATGACTCCATGACTCCACAGTTGTCTGGTCAAGTTTTGCTTCTGAACATAACTAATTCGTTATACTAAGAATGACGTGAGTATCACGTGTAGCGAGTTGGTCTTAGCGCAGGTGAAGAGTCCACAGCCAGATAGGGAATGGAAGACCATCAGGAAGAGCAGTGCAAGGAAGGTAGTGCAGGGGTCCCCTGTGGTCATCCCCCTGCAAACAGATACACTGCTTTGAGTGCTGTTGAGGGGGATGACTCATCAGAGGAGGGCAGCAGCAGCCAAGTTCATGGCACCGTGGCAGGCTCTGTTGCACAGGAGGGCAGGAAAAAGAGTAGGAGAGCAATAGTGATAGGGGATTCAATTGTAAGGGGAATAGATAGGCGTTTCTGCGGCCGCAACCGAGACTCCAGGATGGTATGTTGTCTCCCTGGTGCAAAGGTCAAGGATGTCTCTGAGCAGGTGCAGGACATTCTAAAAAGGGAGGGAGAACAGCCAGTTGTCGTGGTGCACATTGGTACCAACGACATAGGTAAAAAAAAGGGATGAGGTCCTACAAAACGAATTTAAGGAGCTAGAAGCTAAATTAAAAAGTAGGACCTCAAAAGTAGTAATCTCGGGATTGCTATCAGTGCCACGTGCTAGTCAGAGTAGGAATCGCAGGATAGCTCGGATGAATACGTGGCTTGAGCAGTGGTGCAGCAGGGAGGGATAGAAATTCCTAGGGCATTGGAACCGGTTCTGGGGGAGGTGGGACCAGTACAAAGCGGACGGTCTGCACCTGGGCAGGACCGGAACCAATGTCCTAGGGGGAGTGTTTGCTAGTGCTGTTTGGGAGGAGTTAAACTAATATAGCAGGGGGATGGGAACCAATGCAGGGAGACAGAGGGAAACAAAAAGGAGACAAAAGCAAAAGACAGAAAGGAGATGAGGAAAAGTGGAGGGCGGAGAAACCCAAGACAAAAAACAAAAAGGGCCACTGTACAGCAAAATTCTAAAAGGACAAAGGGTGTTAAAAAACCAAGCCTGAAGGCTTTGTGTCTTAATGCAAGGAGTATCCGTAATAAGGTGGATGAATTAACTGCAAATAAATGTTAACAAATATGATGTGATTGGGATTACGGACACGTGGCTCCAGGATGATCAGGGCTGGGAACTCAACAGCCAGGGGTATTCAACATTCAGGAAGGATAGAATAAAAGGAAAAGGAGGTGGGGTAGCATTGCTGGTTAAAGAGGAGATTAATGCAATAGTTAGAATGGACATTAGCTTGGATGATGTGGAATCTATGGCCCCAAGTTTCCACACGCTACAAAACGGGCGCCCCTCCGAGCTGGGCGCCCGTTTTTCGCGCCGAAAACGGCGCCTGAAAAAAAACGCGCGATTCTGGAGCACCCTGCAGCTCCATGTCTGCTTGGCGCGGCGCCCAGGGGGCGGAGCCTACCACTCGTGCCGATTTTGTAAGTGGGAGAGGGTGGGTACCATTTAAATTAGTTTTTTTCGTGCCGGAAACCCTGCGCGTGCGCGTTGGAGCGTTCGCGCACGCGCAGTGTGAAGGAAACATTGGCACTCGGCCATTTTTGTAGTTCTTTGTAGCTGTTTAATTTTTTAACATTTTTTAATAAAAGCACATTGCCATCAGCACTGAGGCTTCTTGCAGCAGTGAGAAGGCTGCAGGAAGCCTCACAAGTTGAGGCAGCCGTTTCCCGACGGGCCCGACCGACGGCCGTTGGGAATGGCTGCCTCAACTTCTGAGGCTTCCTGCAGCCTTCTCACTGTCTCCTCCCCTCCCCCCCCCCCGCCATCGGGAACGGCTGCCTCCTCCCTATCTGCCCCCCGCTGCGGTCGGTCGGGCCCTTACTGCATCCCCTCCCCCCCCCCCCCCCCCCCGCGGGAATGGCTGCCTCAACTTGTGAGGCTTCCTGCAGCATTCTCCCTGCCTGAAGCACTTTCACACAGGTAGGAACATGGTTTATTTAATCTTTTCTTTGCTTATAAATTTTTATTCAGGTTGAAATTATTTGTATAATATTTGTATAAGTATAACTAAGGATTTATTGTAGAATGTAATGACTTCCCTTCCCCCTCCCCGCCCCCCACCTCGTTCCCGACGCCTAATTTGTAACCTGCGCCTGATTTTTTAATGTGTAGACAAGGTTTTTTCAGGCCTGCAAAAATCTTCACTTGCTCCATTCTAAGTTAGTTTGGAGTACGTTTTCACTGTGGAAACTTTGCAATCAGGCGTCAGTGGCCGGACACGCCCCCTTTTGAAAAAAAAATTCTGTTCAAAAGTGAAACTGTTCTAACTGACTAGAACTGCAGAAAACTTAAATGTGGAGAATTCTGATTTCTAAGATACTCCGTTCTCCACCAGTTGCTCCTAAAAATCAGGAGCAAATCATGTGGAAACTTGGGGCCTATATGGGTAGAGCTGCAGAACACAAAAGGGCAAAAAACGTTAGTGGGAGTTGTGTACAGACCTCCAAATAGTAGTAGTGATGTTGGGGAGGGCATCAAACAGGAAATTAGGGGTGCATGCAATAAGGGTGCAGTAGTTATAATGGGTGACTTTAATATGCACATAGATTGGGCTAACCAAACTGGAAGCAATACGGTGGAAGAGGATTTCCTGGAGTGCATAAGGGATGGTTTTCTAGACCAATATGTCGAGGAACCAACTAGGGGGGAGGCCATCTTAGACTGGGTGTTGTGTAATGAGAGAGGATTAATTAGCAATCCCGTTGTGCGAGGCCCCTTGGGGAAGAGTGACCATAATATGGTGGAATTCTGCATTAGGATGGAGAATGAAACAGTTAATTCAGAGACCATGGTCCAGAACTTAAAGAAGGGTAACTTTGAAAGGTATGAGGTGTGAATTGGCTAGGATTGATTGGCGAATGATACTTAAGCGGTCGACTGTGGATGGGCAATGGCAGACATTTAGAGACCGCATGGATGAACTACAACAATTGTACATTCCTGTCTGTCGTAAAAATAAAAAAGGGAAGATGGCTCAACCGTGGCTATCAAGGGAAATCAGGGATAGTATTAAAGCCAAGGAAGTGGCATACAAATTGGCCAGAAATAGCAGTGAACCCGGAGACTGGGAGAAATTTAGAACTCAGCAGAGGAGGACAAAGGGTTTGATTAGAGCAGGGAAAATAGAATACGAGAAGAAGCTTGCAGTGAACATTAAGACAGATTACAAAAGCTTCTATAGATATGTAAAGAGAAAAAGGTTAGTAAAGACAAACGTAGGTCCCCTGCAGTCAGAATCAGGGGAAGTCATAACGGGGAACAAAGAAATGGCGGACCAATTGAACAAGTACTTTGTTTCGGTATTCACTAAGGAGGACACTAACAACCTTCCGGATATAAGAGGGTCAGAGGGGCTAGTAAGGAGGAGGAACTGAGGGAAATCCTTATTAGTCAGGAAATTGTGTTAGGGAAATTGATGGGATTGAAGGCCGATAAATCCCCAGGGCCTGATGGACTGCATCCAAGAGTACTTAAGGAGGTGGCCTTGGAAATAGCGGATGCATTGACAGTCATTTTCCAACATTCCATTGACTGGATCAGTTCCTATGGAGTGGAGGGTAGCCAATGTAACCCCACGTTTTAAAAAAGGAGGGAGAGAGAAAACAGGGAATGATAGACCGGTCAGCCTGACATCGGTAGTGGGTAAGATAATGGAATCAATTATTAAGGATGTCATAGCAGCGCATTTGGAAAGAGGTGACATGATAGGTCCAAGTCAGCATGGATTTGTGAAAGGGAAATCATACTTGACAAATCTTCTGGAATTTTTTGAGGATGTTTCCAGTAGAGTGGACAAGGGAGAACCAGTTGATGTGGTATATTTGGACTTTCAGAAGGCTTTCAACAAGGTCCCACACAAGAGATTAATGTGCAAAGTTAAAGCACCTGGGATTGGGGGTAGTGTGCTGACATGGATTGAGAACTGGTTGTGAGACAGGAAGCAAAGAGTAGGAGTAAATGGGTACTTTTCAGAATGGCAGGCGGTGACTAGTGGGGTACCGCAAGGTTCTGTGCTGGGGCCCCAGCTGTTTACACTGTATATTAATGATTTAGACGAGGGGATTAAATGTAGTATCTCCAAATTTGCGGATGACACTAAGTTAGGTGGCAGTGTGAGCTGCGAGGAGGATGCTATGTGGCTGCAGAGCGACTTGGATAGGTTAGGTGAGTGGGCAAATGCATGGCAGATGAAGTATAATGTGGATAAATGTGAAGTTATCCACTTTGGTGGTAAAAACAGTGAGACAGACTATTATCTGAATGGTGACAGATTAGGAAAAGGGAAGGTGCAACGAGACCTGGGTGTCATGGTACATCAGTCATTGAATGTTGGCATGCAGGTACAGCAGGCGGTTAAGAAAGCAAATGGCATGTTGCTTTCATAGCGAGTGGATTTGAGTACAGGGGCAGGGAGGTGTTGCTACAGTTGTACAGGGCCTTGGTGAGGCCACACCTGGAGTATTGTGTACATTTTTGGTCTCCTAACTTGAGGAAGGACATTCTTGCTATTGAGGGAGTGCAGCGAAGGTTCACCAGACTGATTCCCGGGATGGCGGGACTGACATATCAAGAAAGACTGGATCAACTGGGCTTGTATTCACTGGAGTTCAGAAGACTGAGAGGGGATCTCATAGAAACGTTTAAAATTCTGACGGGTTTAGACAGGTTAGCTGCAGGAAGAATGTTCCCAATGTTGGGGAAGTCCAGAACCAGGGGTCACAGTCTAAGGAAAAGGGGTAAGCCATTTAAGACCGAGATGAGGAGGAACTTCTTCACCCAGAGAGTGGTGAACCTGTGGAATTCTCTACCACAGAAAGTTGTTGAAGCCAATTCACTAAATATATTCAAAAAGGAGTTAGATGTAGTCCTTACTACTAGGGGGATCAAGGGGTATAGTGAGAAAGCAGGAATGGGGTACTGAAGTTGCATGTTCAGCCATGAACTCATTGAATGGCGGTGCAGGCTAGAAGGGCCAAATGGCCTACTCCGGCACCTATTTTCTATGTTTCTATGTTTCTAATCATGTTGATATATTGCCGATGTCCTGCTTCTCTCCCTTATTTCTGCGATACATTTGCATCTGACTAGAACAGTGAGAAGCATAAATTGTTTGATCAATCCAATCACGTTTCAGTTTTTTGTGTTCAATTGTATTGAGGTAGGTTTCTTGTAACACTGACCTTCTCTCTGCTTAGACACAAAAGGACCTTTCTTGTTTTGACTGGGAAATTCCAGGTTTTAAGAGTGAAGGTTAGAATATGAAGTGCTGCCATGTTGATATTTAACAGGTTATGTGATAACTCCAAGCTCCAACAGGAGAGAGTGGGACATCAATGTAATGTTTAAGAAAACGTAACAGTTCTATTGAACCCAAAGCAACTTCATTAGAGCCCGATGTAGAATCAGAAGCGTAACTTTAAGTACAAGGTCAAACTCCTGCAAGCTGAGAGGCTCATACTTAAAGTGATAAGTGTCAAGCATACCTAACTCCGAATACTACATCTAGACATTCCACATCCATCTATTTGTGAAACTGAACTTGAAAGGGTAAAGGTCAAGATTCCAGCTCTCTCGGCAGGCTAGGCAACTGACGTATCAAATAGAATTTAATTTTCACTTCAAAGAATCTCCTTCTATCACTGAGTCAGACATCATCATCATCATCATCATAGGCAGTCCCTCGGAATCGAGGAAGACTTGCTTCCACTCCTGAAGTGAGTTCTTTGGTGGCTGAACAGTCCAATATGAGAACCACAGTCCCTGTCACAGGTGGGACAGATAGTTGTTGAGGGAAGGGGAGGGTGGGACAGGTTCACTGCACGCTCTTTGCGCTATCTGCGCTTGGTTTCTGCATGCTCTCGGCGATGAGACTCGAGGTGCTCAGCGCCCTCTCGGATGCACTTCCTCCACTTCGGGCGGTCTTTGGCCAGGGACTCCCAGGTGTCGGTGGGGATGTTGCACTTTATCAGGGAGGCTTTGAGGGTGTCCTTGTAACGTTTCCTCTGCCCACCTTTGGCTCGTTTGCCGTGAACGAGCTCCGAGTAGAGCGCTTGCTTTGGGAATCTCGAGTCTGGCATGCAACAGAGGCAGGGGCTGCCGATATTATCGTTAGCACAAATTTATTAAGATTTTCATGAGTTTGCTCTATGCAAAGAAACTATGGTTGTTCAAAGTAATCTTATCCTAAAAGTCATGACACTTTTCACTTGTCTGAGACAGACAGCGTACTGCTAAAATTAAACTGGGATTCAGCCAGGCCTTGCTGGTTGCAAAGAGCATGAGACTACCATCAGTCGAGCTGTTTCCCAAAAAGAAAAATGTTGATTTGGCATCATACAGATAAGCACCATTCATAGAGTCAAATGATAGAATTTAAAAATGACTGGTCGTTCACAACAGGGTAAGACCATCAAGCACGTTAGTTGTGACTTATAGGCCAAGCAATCGCCCTGTGGCAGCATCATTATATTGGTCAATTGAAGGTTCACGGTCCTGGAGAGAGACTTGGGAGTGGTGATAGAGACTTCTGAGCACTTTAGCTTTGCCAAGTGTGACAAAGTTGGGCCGTAATTGTTCCATTAATGTTAATAGCCCAAGACTGGAATCAGGAATGGTGGTGGAGCTGGAAAAACAGCAGCCATCAAAAATGGAGGAATACATTGAAGAAGGAAATAAGCAGAAGTCGGCCTCGGGGCGAGTTGTGATGGCTAAAGGAGAAAAAGCTTAAAAAGGGTCATTAAAACTAACCATTTTAACTGAATGCATTACAAATAGATTACAAGTATTACAAATAGATTACAAGTATTACAAATATAATCCAATTAGAATAAATATGAAGATTTTCAGAATCAGTTGTGATTTTAACTCGTATTTGCTCAGTATGACTTGTGGAGTAATTAATATACAGCTGTCTGTGTCACATCCGTTCTTTCTCAAGCGCACAGTTTCAGTTTTATCAATATTTCAAAAGTTTTGATATTAGGAAAAGCAACTGGCTATTTAGACAGCAATAATCACTGCATTCGGTCAGCGTGGACAACATGGAGCATTTTCCATACCTCGGGAGCCTACTGTCAACAAGGGCAGATATCGACGATGAGGTCCAACACCACCTTCAGTGTGCCAGTGCAGCCTTCGGTTGTCTGAGGAAGAGAGTGTTTGAAGACCAGGACCTCAAACCCGGCACCAAGCTCATGCTGTACAGAGCAGTGGTGATACCCGCCCTCCTATATGGCTCAGAGATATGGACTATGTATAGCAGGCACCTCAAAACACTGGAGAAACATAGAAAATAGGTGCAGGAGTCGGCCATTTGGCCCTTCGAGCCTGCACCGCCATTCAATAAGATCATGGCTGATCATTCACTTCAGTGCCCCTTTCCTACTTTCTCTCCATACCCCTTGATCCCCTTAGCCATAAGGGCCATATCTAACTCCCTCTTGAATATATCCAATGAACTGGCATCAACAACTCTCTGTGGCATGGAATTCCATTGGTTAACAACTCTCTGAGTGAAGAAGTTTCTCCTCATCTCAGTCCTAAATGGCCTACCCCTTATCCTAAGACTGTGTCCCCCTGGTTCTGGACTTCCCCAACATCGGGAACATTCTTCCCGCATCTAACCTGTCCCGTCCCGTCAGAAATTTATATGTTTCTATGAGATCCCCTCTCATCCTTCTAAACTCCAGTGTATAAAGGCCCAGTTGATCCAGTCTCTCTCATATATCAGTCCAGCCATCCCTGGAATCAGTCTGGTGAACCTTTGCTGCACTCCCTCAATAGCAAGAACATCCTTCCTCAGATTAGGAGACCAAAACCGAACACAATATTCCAGGTGAGGCCTCACCAAGGCCCTGTACAACTGCAGTAAGACCTCCCTGATCCTATACTCAAATCCCCGAGCTATGAAGGCCAACATGCCATTTGCCTTCTTTACCGCCTGCTGTACCTGCATGCCAATTTTAAATGACTGATGCTCCATGACACCCAGGTCTCGTTGCACCTCTCTTCCTAATCTGCCACCATTCAGATAATATTCTGCCTTCATGTTTTTGCCACCAAAGTGGATAAACTCACATTTATCCACATTATACTGCACCTGCCATGCATTTGCCCACTCACCTAACCTGTCCAAATCATCCTGCAGCCTCTTAGCATCCTCCTCACAGCTCACACCGCCATCCAGTTTAGTGTCATCTGCAAACTTGGAGATATTACATTCAATTCCTTCATCCAAATCATTGATGTATATTGTAAAGACCTGGGGTCCCAGCACTGAGCCCTGTGGCACTCCACTAGTCACTGCCTCCCATTCCGAAAAGGACCCATTTATCACGACTCTCTGCTTCCTGTCTGCCAACCAGTTCTCTATCCACGCCAGTACATTACCCCAATACCATGTGCTTTGATTTTGCACACCAATCTCTTACGTGGGACCTTGTCAAAGGCCTTTTGAAAATCCAAATACGCCACAACCACTGGTTCTCCCTTCTCCACTCTACTAGTTATATTCTCCCAAAAATTCCAGAAGATTTGTCAAGCATGATTTCCCTTTCATAAATCCATGCTGACTTGGACCGATCCTGTCACTGCTTTCCAAATGCACTGCTATTTCATCCTTAGTAATTGATTCCAACATTTTCCCCACTACTGATGTCAGGCTAACTGGTCTATAATTACACGTTTTCTCTCTCCCTTTTTTAAAAAGTGGTGTTACATTAGCTACCCTCCAGTCCATAGGAACTGATCCAGAGTTGATAGACTGTTGGAAAATGATCACCAATGCATCCACTACTTCTCGGGCCACTTCCTTAAGTAATCTGGGATTTAGACAATCAGGCCCCGGGGATTTATTGGCCTTCAATCCCATCAATTTCCCCAATACAATTTACCGTCTAATAAGGATATCCTTCAGTTCCTCCTTCTCACTGGACCCTCGGTCCCCTAGTACATCCAGAAGGTTATTTGTGTCTTCCTTCGTGAAGACAGAACCAACGTATTTGTTCAATTGGTCTGCCATTTCTTTGTTCCCCATTATAAATTCACCTGAATCTGACTGCAAGGGACCTACATTTGTCTTCACGAATCTTTTTCTCTTCACATATCTATAGAAGCTTTTGCAGTCAGTTTTTATGTTCCCGGCAAGCTTCCTCTCATATTCTATTTCCCCCATCCTAATTAAACCCTTTGTCCTCCTCTGCTGAATTCTAAATTTCTCCCAGTCCTCAGGTTTGCTATTTTTTCCAGCCAATTTATATGCCTCTTCCTTGGATCTAGCACTATCCTTAATTTCCCTTGTTAGCCACGGTTGAGCCACCTTCCCTGTTTTATTTTTACTCCAGACAGGGATGTACAATTGTTGAAGTTCATCCATGTGATCTATAAATGTTTGCCATTGCTTATCCACCGTCAACCCTTTAAGTATCATTTGCCAGTCTATTCTAGCCAATTCACGCCTCATGCCGTCGAAGTTAGCTTTCCTTAAGTTCAGGACCCTAGTTTCTGAATTAACTGTGTCACTCCCCATCTTAATAAAGAATTCTACCATATTATGGTCACTCTTCCCCAAGAGGCCTCGCACAACACGATTGCTAATTAGTCCTTTCTCATTACACATCACCCAGTCTAGGATGGCCAGCTCCCTGGTTGGTTCGTCGACATATTGGTCAAGAATACCATCCCTAATACACTCCAGGAAATCCTCCTCCACCACATTGCTACCAGTTTGGTTAGCCTAATCTATATGTAAATTAAAGTCACCCATGATAACTGCTGTACCTTTATTGCACACATCCCTTATTTCTTGTTTGATGCTGTCCCCAACCTCACTACTACTGTTCGGTGGTCTGTACACAACTCCTCCCAGCATTTTCTGCCCTTTGGTATTCCGTAGCTCCACCCATACCGATTCCACAGCATCCAAGCCAATGTCCTTCCTTACTATTGCATTGATTTCCTCTTTTACCAGCAAAGCCACCCCGCCTCCTTTTCCTTTCTGTCTATCCTTCCTAAATGTTGAATACCCCTGGATGTTGAGTTCCAAGCCTTGGTTAACCTGGAGCCATGTCTCTGTGATGCCAATTAGATCATATCCGTTAACTCCCATCTGTGCAGTTAATTCGTCCACCTTATTCCAAATATTACTCGCATTGAGGCACAGAGTCTTCAGGCTTGTCTTTTTCACACATTTTGCCCCTTTAGAATTTTGCTGTGATGTGCCCTTTTTGTTTTTTGCCTTGGGTTTCTCTGCCCTCCACTTTTACTATTCTCCTTTCTATCTTTTGCCTCTGTCTCCCTTTTATTTCCCTCCACCTCTCTGCATCAGTTCCCATCCCCCTGCCATATTCGTTTAACTCCTCCCCAACAGCACTAGCAAACACTCCCCCAGGACATTGGTACCACCATTGCTGCCTCCACAAGATGCTGCAAATCCACTGGCAGATAGGCGCACCAACGTCAGTGGTCTCGCTCAGGCCAATATCCCCAGCATCGAAGCACTGACCACGCTCGATCAGCTCTGCTGGATGGACCACATTGCCTGCATGCCTGACATGAGACTCCCAAAACAAGCGTTCTACTTGGAGGTCGGACACAGAAAGCGTGCCCCAGGTGGGCAGAGGAAATGCTTCAAGGACACCCTCAAAGCCTCCTTGAAAAAATGTAACATCCCCACCAACATCTGGGAATCCCTGGCCCATGACGGGCCAAAGTGGATGAAAAGCATCCGGGAAGGCGCTGAACACCGAGTCTCTTCGCCGGGAGCAAGCTGAAGCCAAGCGTCGACAGCAGAAGGAGCGCAATGCAACCCAGGCACCCTACCACCTGTTCCTTCAACCACGACCTGTCCCACCTGTGACAGAGACTGTAGGTCCTGCATTGGACTCCTCAGTCACCTGAGAACTCATTTCTAGTGTGGAAGCAAGTCATCCTCGACTCCGAGCCACTGCCTATGATGATGATGAATCACTGCATTCGGTGGAGAAATTGGGGGTCAAAAGGCTATGGTTTTAATTATACTGGGTTTGCAATTGTAGAATCATAGAATCTTACAGCACAGAAGGAGGCCATTCGAAAAGTAGTGACAATGATTAATGTCATAAAAAAGCAAATCAAGCACTGGGATTCATCTCTATTGAAAAGCACAGACGTTACATTAAACATATATCAAACCTTGGTTAGACCAGGAGAGTACTGTGCTTAGTTCTGGTCTCCATATTATAAAAAGGATATAGAGGCATTGGAGAAGGTGCAAAAAAGATTCACGAGGATGGTACCAGAACTGGGAGGATATACTTATCAAGAAAGGCTGAACAGACTGGGACTCTTTTCTCTCGCAAAGAGAAGGCTGAGAAGTGACCTAATAGAGGTCTTTAAGATAATGAGAGGGTTTGATAAGGTAGGCATAGAGATGTAGAGAAAATGTTTCCACTTGAGCAAGTCCAAAATTAGAGGTCATAAATATAAGATAGTCACAACTAAATCCAATACAGAATTCAGAAGAAACTTCTTTACCCAAAGAATGGTAAGAATGTGGAATAGAGAGTGGTTGAGGCAAATAGCATAGATGCATTTAAGGGGAGGCTAGATAAGCATCTGAGAGAGAAAGGAATAGAAGGATCTGCTGATAGGGTGAGATGAAGAAAGGTGGGAGGAGGCTCGTGTCGAGCATAAACGCCGGCATAGACCAGTTGAGCCAAATGCTGATTTCTGTGCTTAGACTTGATGTAGCACAGAAGGACACCATTTGGCCCATTGTGCCTGTGCTAGCTCTTTGAAAGAACTACCCACTTGTCCCACTCCCCTGCTCTTTCCCCTTCAAGTATCTATCCAATTTCTTTTTGAAAGTTATTATTGAATCTGCTTCCACTTCCTTTTCAGGCAGTGCCTTCCAGATCATAACTCACTGTGTATTTGTTCTTCTCATGTCGCCTCTGGTTCTTTTGGCACTTGCCTTAAATCTGTGTCCTCCGTTACTGACTCTTGTGCCACAGGAAACAGTTTTTTATTTACTCTTATCAAAACCTTTCATGATTTTGAACACATCTATCAAATCTCCCCTTAATCTTTTCTGCTCCAAGGAGAACAAACCCAGTTTATCTAATCTCTCCATGTAACTGAAGGCTTTCATCACTCGCACCATTCTGATAAATCTCATCTGCATCCTATCTAAGGCCTCGACATCCCTCCTAAAGTGTGGTGCCCAAAATGTTGCACAGTACTCCAGCTGGGGCCTAACCAGTGTTTTATAAAGGTTCAGCATAACTCCTTTGCTTTTGTACTCTATGCCTCTATTTATAAAGCCAAGGATCCCATGTAACTTTTTAACAACCTTCAAAGACTTGCATACGCATGCCTCCAGGTCTCTCTCTTTAGTTGATAGTGCTTCTCATTCTTCCTACCAAAATGATTCACTTCACATTTCTCTGTTAAATTTCATCTGCCACGGATTAACGGAACATCTTTTCCAGTAGCTCAGTCTTTCACTGAGGATTTGCAGAGCTTGTATTTCATTGAAAGCAAAGCATATTTTATAAAATTCCAGCTGAATGACGGACATTTTACTAAAATGGTAAAAGCCATTTTTAAACTCATGTAGTTTTATATATAGCGGCTTGTCTGCCACATGTCTGTCCTGAAGTCTGTCACTATCCTCACTGTTTACTCCATTTCCAAGTGTTGTGTCTCCTGTAATCTTTGTAATGATGCCCTGTATATCCAAGTCCAGGTCATTAATCTACATCAAAAAGAGCAGTGGTCCCAACACCGACCAATGGCAGACACCACTGCACACTCCAGTCGGGAAAATAACCTTTCACTACCACTATTTACTTTCTGTCCCTTAACCAATTTCACATTCATGTAGCCACTGCCTCTTTAATCCCATGGCCGAAGAATCCAAGCTACTGACCACCATCACCAAGCATAAGGGGCTGTTTGTTTACAACAGGTGTCCATTTGGCATTCGTTCAGCAGCCGTTATCTTTCAAAGGAACATGGAAAGCCTGCTCAAATCCATCCCCGGAACAATCGTATTTCAGGACGACATCCTTATCACGGGTCGAGACACCGAGGAACACCTCCACAACCTGGAGGAGGTGCTACGCCGACTGGACCGGATACGCCTGCGACTAAAGAAGTCCAAGTGTCTGTTTTTGGCCCCAGAGGTCAAGTTTTTGGGCAGGAGGGTTGCCGCAGACGGGATCCGGCCGACCGAATCCAAAACGGAGGCGATCCGTCGCGCGCCCAAGCCCGGCAACACATCGGAGTTGCGTTCATTTCTGGGACTATTGAACTATTTCGGGAACTTTCTGCCGAACTTAAGCACATTGTTGGAGCTGCTACACGTGCTCCTGCGAAAGGGTTGTGATTGGATTTGGGGGGACTGTCAAGAACGGGCTTTCAATTGGGTGCGGAACATGCTTTGTTCTAATAAGCTGTTGACCCTGTACAACCGCTGTAAGAAATTGGTTTTGACATGTGATGCATCATCCTATGGGGTTGGGTGCATGTTGCAGCAGAGTAATGATGAGGGCCAACTCCAACCTGTGGCTTATGCTTCCAGGTCGCTCTCCCAAGCAGAAAGGGGATATGGGATGGTTGAAAAGGAAGTACTCGCATGTGTCTATGGGGTGAAAAAGATGCACCAGTACCTTTTTGGCAGAAGGTTCAAGTTAGAAACGGACCACAAGCCATTAACATCCCTGTTGTCCGACAGCAAAGCTGTCAATGCCAATGCGTCAGCTCGCATACAGCGATGGACTCTCACGCTGGCTGCGTATGACTACACCATACGGCACCGACCAGGCACCGAAAATTGCGCTAACGCGCTCAGCAGGCTTCCACTGCCCACCACTGAGGGGGCAGCGGAGCAAAGTGCTGAGATGGTCATGGCTGTCGATGCTTTCGACAGCGCAGGCTCCCCCATCACAGCCCACCAGATCAAAACCTGGACAAACAGAGATCCCCTCCTATCCTTGATTAAGAAATGTGTCCTCACTGGGGATTGGGCGCCCGCACACGGAGCATGCCCTGAAGAGGTCAGACCGTTTCACAGATGGATGGATGAACTCTCCATCCAAGCCGACTGCCTACTGTGGGGCAGCAGGGTAGTCATGCCCCAGAAGGGAAGGGAAGCATTCATCAGGGAACTCCACAGCGAGCACCCTGGCATTGTGCTAATCAAGGCCACTGCCCGGTCACATGTATGGTGGCCGGGAATTGATGCAGACCTGGAACACTGTGTTCACAGGTGCAAAACGTGTGCCCAGCTGGGCAATGCCCCCAGGGAGGCCCGCTCAACCCGTGGCCCTGGCCCACCAAGCTATGGTCACGTATTCATGTAGACGAATAAGATTCAGCATGGACACTGAGGAACCTGAGAAAAATCATGAGATGTTGCCCACACCACCGCCAGCGAATGAGCAACAAGAACAGTCCCTCCGGCCAGCCTGGACGAGCCGGAATCACCACAGGTGACAGAGACGCATGCCAAGGTTCAACAACCAGAGCCCCAACTGCGGTGCTCCACGAGAGAGCATCAACCGCCTGAAGGACTCAATCTTTGACCCAAAGACGTTGTGGGGGGGGGGGAGGGGGGGAGGTGATGTCATGTATGTAATCTTCATGTAACTGTAACCTTCATGTAACAACACTGTATACACCTAAGAAATGCACACCTTGACCACAGGGGGTGAACTTGTGGGAGACACTCCTCACCTGGTCATCCAGGTATATAAAGGGAGGTCCCATGCAGGGTCATCACTCCTTGGTCCTGTGAATAAAAGTACAGGTCACAGAGGGACCTTATCTGCAGTATGTGCCTCGTGTTGATTTACAGTAGAGTGTAAGGACACAACAATTTGGACCGCACGTTCCGCCTGGCCATTGGAGGCCAGCTTGAACGCCGCAGTCCTGACGTGGTTGATGCCATTGCCCGACATAAACTCACGGAATTCGTAGCTTGTGAAACACGGGCCATTATCACTAACCAGGATGTCCGGCAAGCCATGGGTTGCAAAGATCACACGTAGGCTTTCCACGGTGGTGAATGACATGCATGAATTCAGAATGATGCACTCGATCCATTTCGAGTACGCATCTACCACAATAAGGAACATCTTACCCATGAACAGGCCCGCGTAGTCAACATGAATGCGTGACCATGGCCTGGTGGGCCAGGGCCACGGGCTGAGCGGGGCCTCCGTGGGGGCATTACCCAGCTGGGCACACGTCGTGCACCTGCGAACACTGTGTTCCAGGTCTGAATCAATTCCAGGCCACTAAATGTGTGACTGGGCAATGGCCTTCATCAGCACAATGCCTGGGTGCTCGCTGTGGAGTTCCCTGATGAATGCCTCCCTGCCCTTCTGGGGAATAACTACCTGACTGCCCCATAGTAGGCATTCGGCTTGGATGGAGAGCTCATCCATCCGTCTGTGGAATGGTCTGACCTCCTCAGGGCATGCTCCGTGTGCAGGCGCCCAATCCCCAGTCAGGACACATTCTTAATCAGGGATAGGAGGGGATCTCTGTTTGTCCAGATTTTGATCTGGCGGGCTGTGATGGGGGAGCCTGCGCTGTCAAAGTCATTGACACATAGAAACATAGAAAACATAGAAAATAGGTGCAGGAGTAGGCCATTCGGCCCTTCGAGCCTGCACCGCGATTCAATGAGTTCATGGCTGAACATGCAACCTCAGTACCCCATTCCTGCTTTCTCACCATACCCCTTGATCCCCCTAGTAGTAAGGACTATAGAAACAAGTAGTAAGGACTATAGACACCCATGACCATCTCGCGCTTTGCTCGCTGCCCCCTCAGTGGTGGCCAGTGGAAGCCTGCTGAACGCATCAGCGCAATTTTCAGTGCCGGGCCGGTGCTGGATGGAATAGTCATAAGCAGCCACCGTGAGAGCCCATCGCTGTATGCGAGCTGACACGTTGGCATTGATAGCCTTGCTGTCTGACAACAGGGATGTTAATGGCTTGTGGTCCGTCTCTTAATTCAAACTTCCGACCAAAGAGGTACTGATGCATTTTTTTTGCACCATAGACACATGCAAGCGCTTCCTTCTCAACCATCCCATATCCCCATTCTGCTTGAGAGAGCAACCTGGAGGCATAAGCAACAGGTTGTAGTTGACCCTCCGCATTGCCCTACTGCAACAAGCACCCAACCCCATAGGACAATGCATCACATGTCAGAAGCAATTTTTTACAGAGGTCGTACAGGGTCAACAACTTGTTTGAACAAAGTAGATTTCGCGCCCGATCAAAAGCCCGTTCCTGACAGTCCCCCCAAAACCAATCGCAACCCTTACGCAGGAGCACGTGTAGCGGCTCCAACAACGTGCTCACGTTCGGCAGAAAGTTCCCGAAATGGTTCAACAGTCCCAGAAATGAACGCAACTCCGATGTGTTTCAGGGTCTGGGTGCAACACATCGGATCGCCCCTGTTTTGGATTCGGTGGGTCGAATCCCATCTGCAGCAACCCTCCTGCCCAGAAACTCAATCTCAAGAGCTAAGAACACACATTTAGACTTCTTGAGTCGCAGGCCTACCCGGTCCAGTCGGCGTAGCACCTCCTCCAGGTTGTGGAGGTGTTCCTCGGTGTCTCGACCTGTGATGAGGATGTCGTCCTGGAATATGATCGTTCCAGGAATGGATTTAAGCAGGCTTTCCATGTTTCATTGAAAAATCACAGGCGCTGATCAAATGCCAAACGGGCACCTGTCATAAACGAACAGTCCCTTGTGCGTGGTGATGGTGGTCAGTAGCTTAGATTCGTCGGCCAGTTCCTGGGTCATATAGGCTGAAATGAGGTCCAACTTGGTGAACAGCTTGCCGCCTGCCAGCGTGGCAAAGAGGTCCTCCACTCTTGGGAGCAGTTATTGATCTTGAAGGGACACCCGATTGATGGTGGCCTAGTAGTCGCCACAGATCCTGACAGAGCCATTCGCTTTTAGGACAGGAACAATAGGGCTCGCCCAGTCGCTGAATTCAACAGGCGAGATGATGCCCGCTCTCAACAGCCGGTCCAATTCGCTCTCGATCTTTTCCCGCATCACATACGGCACCGCTCTAGCTTTGTGGTGCACTGGCCTGGCATCCGGGGTGATGTGTATCACTTCTTTAGTGCCTTTGAAAGTCCCGACACCAGGTTGGAAAAGTGAAGCAAATTGTTGTAGGACTTGTGAGCACGAACTTCACTCCACAGATGACATTGCGTGAACATCCCCCCATTTCCAGTTCATCTCGGCTAACCAGCTCCTCCCCAACAGTGCGGGACCATTGTCCGGGACAATCTAGAGCGGCAGCCATTGTGTGTGACAGCCAACATTGCACTGCCTAGCACGGAATGATTTCTTTAGTTTAAGTCCGTAATTGTGTCTCAATTTGGGTCTACTGGCTTTAAGTGGCCATAACTTCTCAAATTGCTGAACGCCCATGAGTGACTGGCTGGCCCCAGTGTCCAGTTCCATGCATACAGGGATACCGTTCAATAAAACCCTCATCATCATTGGTGGCGTTCTGGTGTATGAACTGTGAATATTCGCCGCATGGACCCACTGAACCGCGGCGTCCATCGATTTGCCCCAAAAGTCATCCTGCCTCACAGAACACTCTTCTGGTCCATCCGCCTCATATATTAGTCTGGTTGCAGACTTCCTGCACATTCGAACTAAGTGGCCACTGAGATTGCAGTTTCTGCAGAAAAGCTGTTGAAATCTGCAAGATTTAGCTGAGTGTTTTCCCCCACACCTCCAGCATGAGTTAAAGTTTCCATTGTTGGGAACAAAGGGACTATGGCCAGGCATTCCGCGCTGACTGTCCCTTTGACTGCTCTTAAGTACCCTATTAGTGTGTCAATGGCCCCATCCCGGGCCGCATTGTCCACTGTGATGACGTGAATGTCCGTTCAGCCTGCCATTGTCTCTGTTGAAATCCTACTCTAGGGTCTATTGCTGCCTGGGGAATGTCGGACTGCCCCTGCCTGCCTGCGGGGCTCTGAGTTGCATTGATGATGTTGACTCCCTGATCCATCGCCGCGTTAGAGGCAAAATTGCGTGCGTATATTATTTTTGTCTCTTTCTCCCCCGCCATGAAAGTTTGAGCTATCAACGCCGCCGCTTCCAAGGTCAAGTCCTTGGTCTCAATTAACTTGCAGAAAATTCCTGCATGACCGATGCCCTCGATAAAGAAGTCCCTTAGCATCTCCCCCCTGCAGGCGTATGTGAACTTGCAGAGGCTGGCCAAATGCCGGAGGTCCGCTACAAAGTCCGGTATGCTCTGTCCTTCACGACGTCGGTGGGTGTAGAATCTGTGTCGGGCAATATGTATGCTACTCGCTGGTTTGAGGTGCTCCCCGACCAATTTGCTAAGTTCTTCAAAGGTTTTGTCTGCCGGCTTTTCGGGTGCTAGTAAGTCCTTGATGAACGCGTAAGTCTTTGGTCCGCAGCTGGTCAAAAGATGAGATGAGCCCTTCGCTTGTCGGCCGCTGCATCCCCCAGCCATTCTTTCGTAACAAAGTTTTGCTGAAGCCTCTCGACAAAATCGTCCCAGTCTTCCCCAACACAGTACCGTTCCTCTGTGCTACCAGTGGCCATTCTCGTGGGTCATGAATTCCCGTTTCTCGTCGCCAATGTAAAGTCCTTACTCTACAGCATGAAACCACACGAGGCACATTCTGGGGACAAGGTCACTCTGTGACCTTAACTTTTTATTCACAGGACTCCAAAGACGATGACCCTGCGTGGGACCTCCCATTTTATACCTGTGTGATCAGGTAAGGAGTGTCTCCCACAAGTTCACCCCTTGTGGTTAAGGTGTGCATCTAGATTGAGTGTATACAGTAATACAGTGGTGTTACATTGTGGTTACATACATGACAGTGGTGATGGGTGGGGGTGGGGGTGCCAAAACCTGTTGATGCAGTAATTAAAAGCCTGCAGCAACTTAAGGTTGCAACAGCTTCCGAGATAGTAAGCAGGCTTTTGTCCTTCTGCTTCAGTCAGCATGTTAAACTGTACCGACTTAATTCCAAAGTACCTTCATGCTGCCTCAAGACTTTCAGAGCAGGCAGCAGAGTATTCAGGACCTCAGTCACTTCTCAACAGCCTTATCGTCTAATGTGCCAGCAGTACCAACCTATTCCCAGGCACCGAAAGGCCCAAGAACAGAGTGCCAGAGTGCACAATCTTTCCCATACAGACCTTGAGGACCTTCTGAACCAAATGAAGAAACTGGGTGAAAGATTGTTGGGGCCTCACAGGACAAAGCACATTGAAGACAGAAAGAAAGAAAGACCTACATTGATATAGTGCCTTTCACAACCTCAGGGCGCCCCAAAGTGCTTTATAGCCAATTAAGTACTTTTGAAGTGCAGTCACTGTTGTGATGTAGGAAACACGGCAGCCAATATGCGCACAGCAAGCTCCCACAAACAACATCATAGGCAGTCCCTCGGAGTCGAGGATGACTTGTTTCCACACTAAAAATGAATGCTCAGGTGACCGAAGAGTTCAATGCGGGACCTACAGTCTCTGTCACAGATGGGGCAGATGGTGGTTGAAGGGACAGGTGGGTGGGGGGCCTGGGTTGCCGCGCGCTCCTTCCACTGTCACGCTTGGCTTCAGCTTGCTCTCGGCCAAGAGACTTGAGGTGTTCAGCGTCTTCCTGGATGCTTTTCCTCCACTTTGGCCGGTCTTGGGCCAGGGATTCCCAGGTGTCGGTGGGGATGTTGCACTTTTTCAAGGAGGCTTTGAGGGTGTCCTTGAAGCGTTTCCTCTGCCCACCTGGGGCTCGCTTGTCGTGTCAGAGCTCCAAATAGAGCACTTGTTTTGGGAGTCTTGTGTCAGGCATGCGGACGATGTGGCCCATCCAGCGGAGCTGATTGAATGTGGTCAATGTTTCGATGCTGGGGATGTTGACCTGAGCGAGAACACTGGCGTTGGTGCGCCTATCCTGCCAATGGATTGGCAGGATCTTGCGGAGGCTGCGTTGGTGGTACTTCTCCAGTGTTTTGAGATGCCTGCTGTACATCGTCCATATCTCTGAGCCATGGAGGAGGGCAGGTATCACTACTGCTCTGTAGACCATGAGCTTGGTGCCGGGTTTGAGGTCCTGGTCTTCAAACACTCTCTTCCTCAGGCGACCGAAGGCTGCACTGGTACACTGAAGGCGTCAATGTCTGCCCTTGTTGACAGTAGGCTCCCGAGGTATGGAAAATGGTCCACGTTGTCCAAGGCCTTGTTGTGTATTTTGATAACAGTGGGGCAGTGCTGTGTGGCAGGGCAGGTTGGCAGAGGACCTTTGTCTTACGGATGTTTAGTATAAGGCCCATGCTCTTGTATGCCTCGATGAAGGTGTGGACGATGGCTTGGAGTTCGGCCTCCGAGTGTGCGCAGACACAGGCATCATCTGCATACTGTAATTCGATGATGGAAGATGGGCCAACCTTGGATCTGGCCTAGAGGCAGCGGAGGTTGAACAGATTCCAATTTGTCCTGTAATTTAGCTCCACCCCAGCAGGGAGCTTACTGAGGGTGAGTTGGAACATTGCAGCAAGGAAGCTCGAGCATTGGTGCGATGACACAGCCTTGCTTGACCCCGGTCCGAACATGCAATGGGTCTGTGGTGGATCCGTTGGTCAGGATCACAGCTTGCATGTCATCATGGGCAGGCGAAGGATGGTTGCAAACTTTTGAGGGCAGCCGAATCGGAGGAGGATGCTCCATAATCCCCCACGGTTGACAGTGTCGAAGACTTTTGTGAAGTCAAAGAAGGCCATGTACATGGGTTGGTGCTGTTCCCTGCATTTCTCTTGTATCTGCCACATCGTGAAGATCATGTCCATTGTGCCCCTTAGTGGGAGGAGTTCTTCAGCCACAAGAAGAAGGCAATTCAGGAGGATTCTTGCAATGACTTTCCTGGTGGTAGACAGCAGGGAGATTCCTCTGTAGTTACTGCAGTCGGACTTGTCACCTTTCTTGAAGATGGTCACGATTACAATGCCTGAAGGGCAGGGTCCAACAGAAAACCCACGACCTAAAGAATAGATGGTGGGTGGAGAAAGCTCAAGAAATCCAGCAACTAGCCGACAATCACGACGTGCGAGGATTCTTCAGCGCAGTCAAGACGGCCTACGACCCAAGCGCTCATCATGGACAATCCCTTGAAATCAAGGAAGACTTGCTTCCATTCTAAAGGTAAGTTCTTAGATGACTGAACAGTCCAATATGGGAATTACAGTCTCAGTCACAGATGGGACAGACGTGGTTGAGGGAAAGGGTGAGTGGGGAGTCTGGTTTGCCGCACGCTCCTTCCGCTGACTGCGCTTGATTTCGGCGATGAAACTCAAGGTGCTCAGCGCCCTCCCGGATGCACTTCCTCCACTTAAGACGGTCTTTGGCCAGGGGCTCCCATGTGTCGGTGGGGATGATGCACTTTATCAAGAAGGTTTTGAGAGTGTTCTTGAAACATTTCCTCTGCTCACCTGGGGCTCGCTTGCCGTGAAGGAGTTCCGAGTAGAGCGCTTGCTTTGGGAGTCTTGTGTCAAGCATGCATACAATGTGGCCTGCCCAACGGAGCTGGTTGAGTGTGGTCAGTGCTTCAATGCTGGGGATGTTGGCCTGGTCGAGAACACTAACGGGGATTTGCAGAATTTTGCGGAGACATTGTTGGTAGTATTTCTCCATTGGTTTGAGGTGTCTACAGTATATGGTCCACGTCTCTGAGCCATAGGAGGGCGGGTATCACTAGAGCCTTGTAGACCATAAGCTTGGTGCCAGATTTGAGGGCCTGGTCTTTGAACACACTCTTCCTCAGGCAGCTGAAGGCTGCGCTGGTGCACTGGAGCCAGTGTTGAACTTCATTGTCGATGTCTGCCCTTGCTGATAATAAGCTCCCATGGTATGGAAAGTGGTCCACGTTGTCCATCGCGGTGTCGGGGGTGGGCGAGTCGGGGGCGTGCGTGGATCTTGATGACTGGAGGGCAGTGCTGTGTGGCAGGGTCATGTTGGTGGAGGACCTTGTCTTACGGATGTTTAGTGTAAGGCATATCCTTTCGTACGCCTCGGTGAAGATGTTGATGATGACTTGGAGTTCAGCCTCTGCACGCAGACGCAAGCGTTGTCCGTGTACTGTAGCTTGACGACAGAGAATGGGACAGTCTTGGATCTGGCCTGGAGACGACAAAGGATGAACAGGATCCCACTGGTTCTATAGTTTAGTTCCACTCCAGCGGGAAGCTTGTTGAGTGTGAGATGGAGCATTGCAGCAAAGAAGATTGAGAAGTGGATTGGCGCAATGACGCAGCCCTGCTTGACTCCGGTCTGGATGTGGATTGGGTCTGTGGTGGATCAATTGGTTAGGATCACGGCTTGCATAGAAACATAGATACATAGAAAATAGGTGCAGGAGTAGGCCATTCGGCCCTTCGAGCCTGCACCACCATTCAATATGATCATACCTGATCATGAAACTTCAGTACCCCATTCCTGCTTTCTCTCCATACCCCTTGATCCCTTTGGCCATAAGGGCCACATCTAACTCCCTTTTGAATATATCTAATGAACTGGCCTCAACAACTTTCTATGGTAGAGAATTCCACAGGTTCACAACTCTCTGACTGAAGAAGTTTCTCCTCATCTCGGTCCTAAATGGCTTACTCCTTATCCTTAGACTGTGTCCCCTGGTTCTGGACTTCCCCAACGTCGGGAACATTCTTCCTGCATCTAACCTGTCCAATCCCGTCAGAATTTTATATGTTTCTTTGAGATCCCCTCTCATTCTTCTAAATTCCAGTGAATATAAGTCTAGTCGATACAGTCTTTCTTCATATGTCAGTCCTGCCATCCCGGGAATCAGTCTGGTGAACCTTCGCTGCACTCCCTCAATAGCAAGAATGTCCTTCCTCAGATTAGGAGACCAAAACTGTATACAATATTCAAGGTGTGGTCTCACCAAGGCCCTGTACAACTGCAGTAAGACCTCCCTGTTCCTATACTCAAATCCCCTCGCTATGAAGACCAGCATGCTATTTGCCTTCTTTACTGCCTGCTGTACCTGCATGCCTACCTTCAATGACTCCCAGGTCTCGTTGTACCTCCCCTTTTCCTAATCTGTCACCATTCAGTTAATCTGCCTTCCTGTTTTTGCCCGCAAAACCTCACACTTATCCACATTATACTGCATCTGCTATGCATTTGCCTAGTCACCTAACCTGTCTAAGTTCCCCTGCAGCCTCCTAGCAACCTCCTCGCAGCTCGCACTGCCACCCAGCTTAGTGTCATCTGCAAACTTGGTGATATTACATTCAATTCCTTCGTGTAAATCATTAATGTATATTGTAAATAGCTGGGGTCCTAGCAATGAATCCTGCGGCACCCCACTAGTCACTGTCTGCCATTCTGAAAAGGACCCATTTATTCCCACTCTTTGCTTCCTATCTGCCAACCAGTTTTTTATCCACGTCAAGTCATTACCCCCAATACCATGTGCCTTAATTTTGCACACTAATCTCTTGGTGTAGGACCTTGTCAAAAGCCTTTTGAAAGTCCAAATACACCACATCCACTGATTCTCCCTTGTCCACTCTACGAGTTACATCCTCAAAAAATTCTCGAAGATTTGTCAAGCATGATTTCCCTTTCCTAAATCCATGCTGACTTGGACCGATCCTGTCACTGCTTTCCAAATGTACTACTATTACATCTTTAATAATTGATTCCAACATTTTCCCCACTACTGATGTCAGGCTAACCAATCTATAATTCCCTGTTTTCTCTCTCTCTCCTTTTTTAAAAAGTGGTGTTACATTAGCTACCCTCCAGTCCATAGGAACTGAACCAGAATGTTGGAAAATGATCACCAATGCATCCACTATTTCTAGGGCCACTTCCTTAAGCACTCTGGGATGCAGACTATCAGGCCCTGGGGATTTATCAGCCTTCAATCCCTTCAATTTCCCTAACACCATTTCCTGACTAAGAAGAATTTCCCTCAGTTCCCCCTGCTCGCTAGACCCTAGGTCCCCTAGTATTTTTGGGAGGTTATTCGTGTCTTCCTCAGTGAAGACAGAACGAAAGTATTTGTTCAATTGGTCTGCCATTTCCTTGTTCCCCATCATGAATTTCCCTGATTCTGACTGCAAGGGACCTACATTAGTCTTCACGAATCTTTTTCTCTTCACATATCTATAAAAACTTTTGCAATCAGTTTTTATGTTCCCTGCATGCTTCCTCTCATACTCTAGTTTCCCCCTCCTAATTAAACCCTTAGTCCTTCTTTGCTGAATTCTAAATTTCTCCCAGTCCTCAGGTTTGCTGCTTTTTCTGGTCAATTTATATGCCTATTCCTTGGATTTAACACTTTCCCTAATTTCCCTTGTTAGCCATGGTTGAGCCACCTTCCCTTTTTAATTCTTACGCCACACAGGAATGTACAATTGTTCCAGTTCATCCATGTGATATTTAAATGTCTGCCATTGCCTATCCACCGTCAACCCTTTAAGTATCATTCTCCAGTCTATCCTAGCCAATTCACGTCTCATACCATTGAAGTTTCCTTTCTTTAAGTTCAGGACACTAGTCTCTGAATTAACTGTGTCACTCTCCATCTTAATGAAGAATCCTACCATATTATGGTCACTCCTCCCCAAGGAATCCCGCACGACCAGATTGCTAATTAATCCTTTCTCATTACACAAGGCCCAGTCTAGGATGGCCTGCTCTCTAGTTGGTTCCTCGACATATTGGCCTAGAAAACCATCCCTTATACACTCCAGGAAATCCTCCTCCATAGTATTGCTATCTGTTTCTTTAGCCCAATCAATATGCAGATTAAAGTCACCCATGATAACTGCTGTACCCTTATTGCACGTGTCCCTAATTTCCAGTTTGATGCCATCCCCAACCTCCCGACTACTGTTTGGTGGTCTGTACACAACTCCCACTAATGTTTTCTGCCCTTTGGTGTTTCGCAGTTCTACCCATATACATTTCACATTATCCACACTAATGTCCTTCCTTACTATTGCGTTAATCTCCTCTTTAACCAGTAACGCTACCCCACCTCCTTTTCCTTCCTGTCTGCCCTTCCTGAATATTGAATACCCCTGGATGTTGAGTTCCCAGCCTTGGTTACCTTGGAGCCATGTCTCCGTAATCCCAATTACATCATATCTGTTAACAGCTATCTGCGCAGTCAATTCATCCACCTTATTACGAATGCCCGTCAAATTGAGACTCAGAGCCTTCAGGCTTGTTTTTTTTAACACTCTTTGTCCTTTTAGAATTATGTTGCAATGTGGCACTTTTTGATTTTTGCCCTTGATTTCTCTGGCCTCCGCTCTTGCTTTTCTCCTTCCTACCTTTTGCTTCTGTCCTCTTTTTACTTCCCTTTGCCTCCCTGCATAGATTCCCATCCCCCTTTCTTTTTAGTTTAAACCCTCCCCAACAGCACTTGCAAACACTCTGCCTAGGACATCGGTTCCGATCCTGCCCAGGTGCAGGCGGTCCAGTTTGAACTGGTCCCACCTCCCCCAGAACCGGTTCCTCTGTCCCAGGAATTTGAATCTCTCCCCCTTGCACCATTCCTCAAGTTGCATGTTGTCGTGGAGCAGGCGTAGGATGGCGCAAAACTTTTGGGGCAGCCGAAATGGAGGAGGACGCTCCATAGGCCCCACCCCACTACTGCCCAAAAACAGAGAAATGCTCATCAAGGACAGAGAGGCAGTCAGTGCCCGCTGGAAGGAGCACTTCGAGGATCTCCTCAACCGAGACTCTGTCTTCAAAGTGAGTGTCCTTGACTCCATCCCGCAGCATGCTACCTGCCACCATCTCAGCACAACTCCAGCCCGGCACGAGGTTGAAAAGGCCATCCGACAACTGAAGAACAACAAGGCCTCAGGAGCAGATGGAATCCCCACCGAAGCACTAAAACATGGCGGAGAAGCACTACTGGCGCAGATACATGACCTTTTCTCTCATATCTGGAAGGAGTAGATTATGCCAGGAGATCTCAGACACCACAAACAACAATGTGATAATGACCACATAATTTTACAGTCCTCCTCAACACAATGTCTCTCTCCTTTTGTGAAGATAGGCGCAAAGTATTAATTAAGAACCATACCCATGTTTTCCGCTTCCACGCACAGGTTACCTTTTTGGTCTCGAATAGGTCCTACTCTTTCCTTAGTTATCATCTTGCTCTTTAAGTATTTATAAAACATCTTTGGGTTTTCCTTGATTTTACTTGCCAGTGTTTTCTCATATAAACTCTTTTCCAAATTTTGGGCTTTTATGCAATGGCTGTAATCATACAGCACAGGCGTAGTCCTTACCAGCTCTGCTTTACAAACAACATAAGGACAAGATTTGTTCAGTACAACTGTTTTATTGATAATGCACCACCAAGGGGATGGTTTGGGATTAGGAAATTCATTTTTAATAAATAATAGACACATATAAAATTACCAGGTTCCAACCTTTTACTACAAAGCTCTGGGTGCAGAATTGGGTTTATCCCACAAATGCTAACAATGTCCTCATTTACCCGGTTTCCCCCGAGATTCCTCCAGCTTCTGGACCTGGTTCTCCAGGAACAACACGCGATCACAAATCCCACAACCACCAGAAGCTGCAATTTGGGTGGCATGATAACTCTTACAAAGCCTTTCAGGGATTTGGTTTGGGCTGCAGGTTTGTGTAGAAACTGGCACAGACCATCCAGGGCTTCCTTTGTGAATCTATGTCTGCAAAGGCGCATCCGCTCACTCATACCCTCATAAGATCTCCTAAGTCTATAGAGCTATATTCGGGTCAACGGGATCGTTGTGGTTTGAATGACCTTTATTTGATACTGCCAGACTCGACTTTTGCGCTCTTCACCTCTTCCCATCCTCTTCCATCAATAGTGTGTGGGAAACCCGTATTCAACAGTATCCTTGACTCTGTGTGGGTGCTGTAAAATTAAGTCAAATCTGTAAAGTTCAACTTGGTATCTTCCAGTATTGGGGGGCGGCGGGGTGGGGGGGGGGGGGGGGCGGGGAAAGCTTCCAAAAAGTTTGCAGGCAAACCTGGATTAAAATTGTCAAGACAGTAAGCAATTTAAATGTAGCAATTATCTGAAAATCAGTCGATCTTTGCAAGTCACAATGCCTCAATTATCTGGTAATAAGTTGCAGTGGGGGTGTTAATGACAGGAATTAGGGTATGTGACGCCATGCTGTTATTACCATGCAATTTAAATATCTAGGTTGCTGTAGGGGTGGTTGGATGAAGCATCCCACCCCCCCAGATGTTATCGAGCTGAAAATGCGGCAGGCACCGAGCACAAATGGGCTCTGTCCCAATTTGCGCTCCTAAAATTGCACGGTAATGTCGGCCCTGTTTAATTTTAGTTGACTTGAGGCTTATTTAGCAGACCTTGTTAGAAGATTTGGCATGGTGTTTTGGAGAGAGAAGGCACATCTATTTTCCACTAAAAATCCAGTTATTTCTGCACAGATATTCTGCATTGGGTTCCTGCAGCTGTTTAGTACGCACGCACGTCACACATAATTAGGTATGGTAGTTAGATGGGCGCATTGAAAATAATTAACTTATTTGTCCACAGAAGTGGTTTAACAAGAATACAAATATCCAATAAGGCTGATAAGAAAATGGCCATTTTCCCAGTAAACCAAAAGTCATGTACTATATAATATAAAATGGCAAACGAGCCAAAGGAAATGTTACAAGGACACCCTCAAAGCCTCTCTGATAAAGTGCAACATCCCCATTGACACCTGGGAGACCCTGACCAAAGACCTCCCTAACTGGAGGAAGTGCATCTAGGAGGGCGCTGAGCACCTCGAGTCTCATCGCCGAGAGCATGCAGAAACCAAGCGCAGGCAGCGGAAAGAGCGTGCGGCAAACCAGTCCCACCCACACTTTCCCTCAACGACTATCTGTCCCACCTGTGACAGGGACTGTGGTTCTCGTATTGGACTGTTCAGCCACCTAAGGACTCACTTCAGGGGTGGAAGCAAGTCTTCCTCGATTCCGAGGGACTGCCTATGAACATAGGGCCCAAATTTCCCCAGGAGTTGCTCCGTTTTTTTTGGAGCAACTTGATTTTTCTGGAGTATCTTTTTAGTTGCAATTCTGGCCATTTAATTTGCACCAGTGTAAGTGAGTTAGTTAGGTTTTTTTTAGTTTCATTTTTTTTTCAAAAGGAGCGTTTCCAGCCACTTATGCCTGTTTTTGACGTTTGGTCAGCAAATAGTTGCTCCAAACTAACTTAGGCCAGCGTATGTTGCCACTTCTGTCCGCACAGAAAAACCTTACCTAGAGTTAAGGAATCGGCGCAAGTAACTACATTTAAAGCACCACCAAGCACTAAATAAAGCACAAAAAGTAATAAGCATTCATTGAAAAATAAAGAACTGAAGTAAATCCTACCTTCAACTAAACTCGGCAGCGGCTGGCTGTGCGGGAGTCCCTCCGGCCTGGGATAGGTGCGGGAAAACGCGGCATCTGAACCGTGGGGGGAGGGAGGGAGAAGGCTCAATGCGGCAGGCTGGGGGGGCGGGGGAGGGCGGTGTGAGGGGCTGGGAGTGGTGGGTAGTGAATGTGGCATCTTAATTGGGGGGGGGAGGGGGAATTTTTTGAGATAGAGAGAGACACACACACGCACGAAATGTATTCGATTTGGTCAACAAAATAACGGGACGCACCAATATTGGATTGGTGCCAGCAGCAGTTGGTTGTTTGCCTTGGTTCGTTCAAAGTTTGTTTTTCTGGCCTCAGCCAGCTTGGTAATTCAGCTTGAGCCAGGTCCCCATCTGCCTCGCCCCCTCTTGGCCTGTTCCTTCGCTTTCACACGGTGCTGGAAGCCATCCCCGCTCTCTGAATGCTTCATGTGCCCCACACGCACATTAACCCTGTTGCCGAGCATCTCCTGCCTTTTACTTGCTGGTTGACAATAATGCCTTCGGCAAGTTATGCTGTAACGATCCCAATCTTGTTATAAAATATTCAAGATACTTTAAATCAAAGCATGCGCCCACACATACTCATAGCCAGTGAAATAATGCTGCTAGGGCCATTGGGGTCCTGTTCACATGAACGCGGCATCGGGGGAGCCCATTCGGCCAGGGCTGGGGCAGCGTGCTTCGGGCCCCTCCCACACAGCCTGCAGAGATTCGGGCCGCGAGGAGCTACTGCACATGCGCGCATACTCTAGCACGCATGTGCAGAGGTCCCGGCATTGTTTTCAGCACCGGGACTGCGGGGAGAATACGAAGGTAAATAATAGGCATCGCTTCTGTTCTAAAAAGTCGGCGCACCACACGGAGGCGTGCCGTTCGAACCCTGGGGGCAAACTTGGGCCCATAAAAACTATACACTTATCTGACCTCAAAGCAGGTTATGGCCCTCTGTTATAACCAAATTCTATTTTTCAAACTAGATATATCTTTGAACAATAATCTTCCATGATGTTCCTTATGGTTCGAGGTATAAAAACAATGGACTCAATTTTCCCGGGTCATTTGCGCCATTTTTTTGGCGCGTGCCGCTTTTTCTGGTGTATTTATTTTTTTCAAAGTTTCCCCCTGAAATCTGCGCCGGCGTAACTGAGTTAGTTACGATTTTTCTAGGTGAGTTTTTTTTTTGATGTAATAGGGGGCATTCCCTCATATCTGCGCTGGTTTTCATAATTTTTTTGTAGTTTGGCCAAAAATATTTCCTACTAGGTCAGCGTATCTGGCCACTCCTGAAAAATCTTCTGGTGAGTTAGCAGTAAACAGCGCACATTGACAAATCGGCGCTGAAAGATGTCATTGTTTTTCATCGAAGATTTTGGAGGGAGTCAAGAACACTCGAAAAATCAATAATAAAGTTCAAAATTTTTTACCTGTCAATGTAGTAGATAGAAATTTTTTAGAATTCATTTTTTTTCTTACACACCAGCACCGAACGTCTTCAAGCAGGGCTAGAGGGTTGTAGCTTTGGCCGGCAGAATCGGCCCCGCGCCTGGACACGGGCTAGGGGCTCGGCTGGAAAACAAGCTCGGGGAGAGAGAGGGAGGTGCCGACTGATCCGAAGCCTTCTGCACTGAGCCCAGAAAGCCAGGTGCCGATCGGAAGGCTTCTGAAGACTGCAATGAGTTTTGGGGAGGAGGGGGGAGTGAGAGAGAAGGGGAGAAGTCACAAGACTGCAATGAATGGGGGGGGGGGGCGGGCAGGAGAAGTCACAAGACCTGGGAGTGGTCCATCCATACAGACCTTGGTGAGAGAGAACAAAGAACCTGTCCTGCCTGCCTTCCTGCCATTTTGAGCTTCTTGCAAAGTTGAAATTTAACTATGGACGCAATACTGACAATCCCATACCTTGTGCGAGCTTTCTGCATGATGGTGCTGCGTAGGAGACAATTGATTCGACGTCATCGCATGAGGAACATCAGAGCCCATAGGGTCCTGGGCAGAGGCCTTACCCACGTCGGCTATATCGAGACAGGCGTTTGTATCTGCAACTGAGTGACGCAGGCTGTGTTTCCACAAAGAAGTTGTAACTGGGATCTGTGAGTTCGTGAAAGCTGACCTGCAATGTAGAAGCGTCAGGAGGACTGCTTTGTCAGTTGCAGTGAAGGTTACAGCTGCACTTTCATTTTATGCCTCTGGATGCTTTCAAGCTACAACTGGGGATGTGCATGCCATTTCTCAACATGCAACACATGTCTGCATTCGGCAGGTGACTGCTGCACTATATACCCTGAGGAAACATAGAAACATAGAAACATAGAAAATAGGTGCAGGAGTAGGCCATTCGGCCCTTCTAGCCTGCACCGCCATTCAATGAGTTCATGGCTGAACATGCAACTTCAGTACCCCATTCCTGCTTTCTCACCATACCCCTTGATCCCCCTAGTAGTAAGGACTTCATCTAACTCCTTTTTGAATATATTTAGTGAATTGGCCTCAACAACTTTCTGTGGTAGAGAATTCCACAGGTTCACCACTCTCTGGGTGAAGAAGTTTCTCCTCATCTCGGTAGTAAATGGCTTACCCCTTATCCTTAGACTGTGTCCCCTGGTTCTGGACTTCCCAACATTGGGAACATTCTTCCTGCATCTAACCTGTCTAACCCCGTCAGAATTTTAAACGTTTCTATGAGGTCCCCTCTCATTCTTCTGAACTCCAGTGAATACAAGCCCAGTTGATCCAGTCTTTCTTGATAGGTCAGTCCCGCCATCCCGGGAATCAGTCTGGTGAACCTTCGCTGCACTCCCTCAATAGCAAGAATGTCCTTCCTCAGGTTAGGAGACCAAAACTGTACACAATACTCCAAGTGTGGCCTCACCAAGGCCCTGTACAACTGTAGCAACACCTCCCTGCCCCTGTACTCAAATCCCCTCGCTATGAAGGCCAACATGCCATTTGCTTTCTTAACCGCCTGCTGTACCTGCATGCCAACCTTCAATGACTGATGTACCATGACACTCAGGTCTCTTTGCACCTCCCCTTTTCCTAATCTGTCACCATTCAGATAATAGTCTGTCTCTCTGTTTTTACCACCAAAGTGGATAACCTCACATTTATTCACATTATACTTCATTTGCCATGCATTTGCCCAATCACCTAACCTATCCAAGTCGCTCTGCAGCCTCATAGCATCCTCCTCGCAGCTCACACTGCCACCCAACTTAGTTCATCCGCAAATTTGGAGATAATACATTTAATCCCCTCGTCTAAATCATTAATGTACAATGTAAACAGCTGGGGCCCCAGCACAGAACCTTGCGGTACCCCACTAGTCACTGCCTGCCATTCTGAAAAGTACCCATTTACTCCTACTCTTTGCTTCCTGTCTGACAACCAGTTCTCAATCCATGTCAGCACACTACCCCCAATCCCATGTGCTTTAACTTTGCACATTAATCTCTTGTGTGGGACCTTGTCGAAAGCCTTCTGAAAGTCCAAATATACCACATCAACTGGTTCTCCCTTATCCACTCTACTGGAAACATCCTCAAAAAATTCCAGAAGATTTGTCAAGCATGATTTTCCTTTCACAAATCCATGCTGACTTGGACCTATCATATCACCTCTTTCCAAATGCACTGCTATGACATCCTTAATAATTGATTCCATCATTTTACCCACTACCGATGTCAGACTGACCGGTCTATAATTCCCTGTTATCTCTCTCCCTCCTTTTTTAAAAAGTGGGGTTACATTGGCTACCCTCCACTCCATAGGAACTGATCCAGAGTCAATGGAATGTTGGAAAATGACTGTCAATGCATCCACTATTTCCAAGGCCACCTCCTTAAGTACTCTGGGATGCAGTCCATCAGGCCCTGGGGATTTATCGGCCTTCAATCCCATCAATTTGCCCAACACAATTTCCCGACTAATAAGGATTTCCCTCAGTTCCTCCTCCTTACTAGACTCTCCGACCCCTTTTATATCCGGAAGGTTGTTTGTGTCCTCCTTAGTGAATACCGAACCAAAGTACTTGTTCAATTGGTCCGCCATTTCTTTGTTCCCCGTTATGACTTCCCCTGATTCTGACCGCAGGGGACCTACGTTTGTCTTTACTAACCTTTTTCTCTTTACATATCTATAGAAACTTTTGCAATCCGTCTTAATGTTCCCTGCAAGCTTCTTCTCGTACTCCATTTTCCCTGCCCTAATCAAACCCTTTGTCCTCCTCTGCTGAGTTCTAAATTTCTCCCAGTCCCCGGGTTCGCTGCTATTTCTGGCCAATTTGTATGCCAGTTCCTTGGCTTTAATACTGTCCCTGATTTCCCTGGATAGCCATGGTTGAGCCACCTTCCCTTTTTTATTTTTACGCCAGACAGGAATGTACAATTGTTGTAGTTCATCCATGCGGTCTCTAAATGTCTGCCATTGCCCATCCACAGTCAACCCCTTCAGTATCCTTCGCCAATCTATCCTAGCCAATTCACGCCTCATACCTTCAAAGTTACCCTTCTTTAAGTTCTGGACCATGGTCTCTGAATTAACTGTTTCATTCTCCATCCTAATGCAGAATTCCACCATATATGGTCACTCTTCCCCAAGGGGCCTCGCACAACGAGATTGCTAATTAATCCTCTCTCATTACACAACACCCAGTCTAAGATGGCCTCCCCCATAGTTGGTTCCTCGACATATTGGTCTAGAAAACCATCCCTTATGCACTCCAGGAAATCCTCTTCCACCGTATTGCTTCCAGTTTGGTTAGCCCAATGTGCATATTAAAGTCACCCATTATAACTGCTGCACCTTTATTGCATGCACCCCTAATTTCATGTTTGATGCCCTCCCCAACATCACTACTACTGTTTGGAGGTCTGTACACAACTCCCACTAACGTTTTTTGTCCTTTGGTGTTCTGCAGCTCTACCCATATAGATTCCACATCATCCAAGCTAATGTCCTTCCGAACTATTGCCTTAATTTCCTCCTTAACCAGCAATGCTACCCCACCTCCTTTTCCTTTTATTCTATCTTTCCTGAATGTTGAATACCCCTGGATGTTGAGTTCCCAGCCCTGATCATCCTGGAGCCACGTCTCCGTAATCCCAATCACATCATATTTGTTAACATCTATTTGCACAGTTAATTCATCCACCTTATTGCGGATACTCCTTGCATTACGACACAAAGCCTTCAGTCTTGTTTTTTTTAACACCCTTTGTCCTTTTAGAATTTTGCTGTACAATGGCCCTTTTTGTTCTTTGCCTTGGGTTTCTCTGCCCTCCACTTTTCCTCATCTCCTTTCTGTCTTTTGCTTTTGCCTCCTTTTTGTTTCTCTCTGTCTCCCTGCATTGGTTCCCATCCCCCTGCCATATTAGTTTAACTCCTCCCCAACAGCACTAGCAAACACTCCCCCTAGGACATTGGTTCCGGTCCTGCCCAGGTGCAGACCATCCGGTTTGTACTGGTCCCACCTCCCCCAGAACCGGTTCCAATGCCCCAGGAATTTGAATCCCTCCCTGCTGCACCACTGCTCAAGCCACGTATTCATCTGCGCTATCCTGCGATTCCTACTCTGACTACATAAAGTTCCCCATGACCGCCCAGGCAATGTGTGACAGGGTTGTGGGCTTCTCCAGGATTGCTGGCTTCCCAAAGGTACAAGGCTGCATTGATTGTACCCACAACACTATGCGTGCACCTTTGGAGGATTCTGAGATGTACAGGAACAGAAAAAGCTTCCACTCCATTATTGTACAGCTCGTGTGTGATGACATAAATTGATTCATGTCAGTCAATGCAAGATACCCTGGGAGCACCCATGATGCGTTTATCCTATGCGAGAGCGTTATATCTGCTATGTTTCAGCAGCAGCCAGAAGGGCAGAGATAGCTACTGGGAGACAAAGGGGCCTGGCTCATGACACCCCTACGTGTAATCCGGAAGGAAGCTGACCGGGAATACAACATGTCGCACATTGCGACGTGCAGCATCTTAGAGCGTACCATTGGCATCTTGAAACAGCGTTTCCGAAGCCTGGAGCATTGTGGAGGCTACTTGCTATACTCCTCTGAGATTGTCCGTCAGTTCACTGTTGTGTGCTGCATAACTTAGCCATCATGAGGCAGCAGCAGCTGGTAGGAGAAGAGCCACCTGAGGTGAGAGTGGCTGATGATAATAATGAGGAAGATGCAGAAGACAAGCGGGAGGATGAGGAGGAGGAAGCCATGCAAGTACCTGAACCCAGAGCACGATGGCGGAGAAGGGCTGGCCATCGTGCCCCTTTAACGATTGTTCGAGCCTTGCACCAGCAGCTCATCCGTGAACACATTGCTGCCTGAAGGCTCAGCAACAACTATTCCACATGGACCATGTT